>NC_051389.1:56524588-56559588 GCF_015228065.2 Penaeus monodon | reverse complement strand
AGGGTGGAATTTCCCTTTCGTTGGGTAGGGCGCTTCACCCTTACGAGCGAGCGGCGGAGAGATAGAGAGAGATAGAGAGAGATAGAGAGAGATAGAGAGAGATAGAGAGAGATAGAGAGAGATAGAGAGAGATAGAGAAAGAAAGAGAAAGAAGAGAGAAGAGAGAAGAGAGAAAGAGAGAAAGAGAGAAAGAGAGAAAGAGAAGAAGAGAGAAAGAGAGAAAGAGAGAGAGAAGAGAGAGAGAGAGAGAGAAGAGAGAGAGAGAGGAGAGAGAGAGAGAGAGAGAGCGCCCCACGGCCCTCTGCTCCGCCGCGCCTTGGGGCATTTTGGCACCGGTGCCACGAGGCCTCAGGAACAGTGAGGATTTTGTGGATATTATTAAGGGGAGTCGCTTCTTCTCTGGCCCGCCCGCGCACGCCCATGTCTGCTGCGGGACATGGGCGTAGTTATGCGTAGGTGAAGGGGAAGGTACGGGGATGGGAGGGGAGGTAGGGTTAGAAAGGGGGGTTGCGTAGGGGAAGGTGGGGGGGGAAGGGTTAGAAGGGGGGAGGGGGAATTTGCTGGTAGAAGGGGGGATATTGTTTGTATCTGTCTGTCTTTTTTTATGTTTGTTAGTATGTGTACGCGCGGACATACGTATTAATAACCTTCCTTTGCGTCTATCTCCCTCCGCCGACGCGTCTCCTTCCGTTATCGGAACGGCGCACTTGGGCTAATTAAACAAAAAGGGGGGAAAAAAAAAAAAAAAAAAAAGGAAGATGCAATTCAATCATCTAATTACCCGCGCCGAGATAATTGTCATTGGGATAATCAAAGCGTAAACACGGCGGCCTTTGCGAATGGTGGCGCTGGTCCGTCGCTGACTTTAATCTGCGCGGAATATCACGCCATAATAGCTAAAAGATGCAAGACCATTTATGTGATGGAGGGGATGCCATCTCGATTCCCTCTCACTCCTCCTTCTGCTTCTTTCTCCTTCGTCCCTCTCTTTTCTCTTCCTGTTCTTTCCCCTCTTCCTTCTTGCCTCTCTCTTGCCTACTCTTTCCCTTTCTCTTGCCTCCTCCTTCCCTCCTCCTAAACTTCCCTCCCTCTCCCCTCTTCCCTCCCCTCCCCTCTTCCCTCCCCTCTTCCCTCCCTCTTCCCTCCCTCTTCCCTCCCTCTTCCCTCGCTGCAAGACGCGGTCCCAAAGATGTTAGTTTTATCCAACCTTGAGTGTCTTGTGTGTGAAGGCGAGGAAGTGTGTTGTTGTTGTTGTTGTTGTTGTTTTTTGGGTAGGGGTGAGGGGTATTTTCGTTGTTTTGTTAATTGTTTATTTACTTGTTTATGGATATGTTTATATTCTACTTTATCTTGTTTATTTATAGAGCTTTTTTTTCTTTTCTTTTTATTCTGACTTTTCTCTTTTTTTTTTTCTTTTACCTCATCTATTTATTTATGCTTCCTCCTTTTATTTATTCCCTTTGACTATTTACACCGCAAATGTTTATGCGTTTTGCTTTTATTTTCTATCTCTTGTTTTCATTCATGTTTTTCTATCCCTCTTACCTATGACATTCTTACCCTCACTATTTTTTATTTATTTTATTTATTGTGTTTATATATTAATTTTTTGTTTATTTCATTTTAATGTTTTTTTATTATTTTATGGCTATAATTAGTATTTGTATTTGTTTATTTCTGCTTTATATCGTTTATATATATTTATATATATATATATATATATATATATATATATATATGTATATATATATATATATATTTTTTTTATTTTTTATTTTTTTTTTTTTTTTTTTTTTTTTCTCTCTCCGCGCATCTTAATTAATCACGCAGCTTTCGTGGGCGGATTCGCGTGATGGGCGCCTGCGGATGGGCGGGAGTCTTAAGAGCTGAGGGTTATGCTTGTATTGCAGTTGGGGTTGGAGGGGGGTGAGGGGAGGAGGGAAGGGGAGGGAAGGGGGAGGGGATAGGGGTAGAGGTGAGGTAGGGGTGGAGGGCGGTAGGGTAGCGAGGATGGGGAAGGGTTGGGGAAAGAGGATGGTGGGGAAGGGATGGGAAGGAGGATAGGGGTGGGAAGGGAAGGGGAAAGGGAGAGGAAAGGAGGGGAAAGGGAAAGGAAAATGAAAAGGGAAAGGGGAAGGGGAAGGGGAGGGAAGAGGGTAGAGGAAGGGGAGGAGGGAAGGAAGGGATAGGTACTGTGTCGAGTTGCCAGTGCGCCATTAATCAAGTAGCGGTCGTTGTCAGCCATAATGAACGGGGCCGGTGTGACGCTGTGGTCTATTTTCGCCCCTGTGTCATCTATCAATTAGGACGAGGCTCGGCGAAATACGTAAATGAAGATTGGTTTATTGATGGTGCTGGGTTTGGCTAGATTGGGATCTTGGTGGCTGTGAATGCGCGCTTCTGTGTGCGTGTGCGTGTGCGTGTGTGTGTGTGCGTGTGTGTGTGCGTGTGCGTGTGTGTGCGTGTGTGTGTGTGGTGTGCGTGTGCGTGTGCGTGTGCGTGTGCGTGTGTGTGTGTGTGTGTGTTTTGTGTGTCTGTCTGTCTGTCTGTCTGTCTGTCTGTCTGTCTCGATGCTCATGTGTGCGCATCTGGTACGTGCATCTCGTCTCCTTAAGCATTTTTGTCTTTAGTCTCCCGTAAGCGGTCGGTATAGGCGCACGCGTGAAGAGCAACTCGCAAAATTGGCTGGTCGGAATATTTCGCGTCTCATCATTTTTGGCACGGAGGGCAAAAAGAAGAAAAAGAGAAAGAAAAAAAAAGAGAGAAAAGGAGGAGAAGAAAAAGAGGAAAACAACCAGATGGAAATACGAACCGCTCAGATAAATAAATCTCTCGAGATCCGCCCAGACGTGGTCCTTCTGTCCCCCGAGCGTAAGGTCGCCTTTCGCGTGCATTTCGTCCCGCATATTACTGTTGACATTGGCTGACGGTCAGAGGGGGCAGGAGAGGAGTCCAGGAGGGGACATGGGGGGGGAAGGGGGGTGTGCACTATATTTCAGATTAAAGAGTGGAAGTAGTTTACCTGCGAGGCGGGCCAGGTTGTACTTGAGCCGGGTGTACTTATATGTACCAGGTAGAAGAAGACTTAGTATTTACTTCGTCTACTCTCCGCTCTCAGTGCTGTCCTGCGCTCTCTGTGACCCTTCTACTTCCAACCGTCTAGCCCTCTCTCTCTCTCTCTCTCTCTCTCTCTCTCTCTCTCTCTCTCTCTCTCTCTCTCTCTCTCTCTCTCTCTCTCTCTCTCTCTCTCTCTCTCTCTCTCCTTTCCCTTTTCTGACATCCTCTTCTGTCATTCTTAATCTTGCCTCTGTTTCCATTTCCCTTTCTCCTTTCCCTCTCCTCTTCCATCACCTTTACCTCCTCTCTTCCTCCTTCTTTCTCTTCCTCTCCTCACTCTTCCCCCCCTCGTCATCCCTCTTCTTCTTCACCTCTTTCCCCTCTCACCATCACAGCCCTTCTCCCTTTTATCACTCCCTTCCTTTTATCACTCCCTTCCTTCCCCTCTCCTTTCCTCCCACTAACTCCCCCCTTCCCTTCCCCCACCACCATCACCCCTCCCTCTTTCCCCTTCTCCCTCATCCTTTCCCCTTCTCCCTCCTCCCTTTACCCCTCATCCTCTTCCCCCATTTTCCCCCTCCCCCTCATCCTCTTTTCCCCCTTTCCCCTCTCCCTCATTCTCTCCCCCTTCCCCCATTCCCCATCATCCTCCCCCTCTCCCCCTCTCCCCTCCCCGACGCAAATAACCTTGAGGAAAACCGTAAGGAGTCGGGGCGCGCGGCAGTTACGTCTTGGCGCACCTGTAAAACGTCCTAATTAAACGTGACGGCAAGAGTTGTCACGAGGGCGCGGGCGTGCGGGCGTGCGGGCGGGTGGGGGGGCTTGTGGGTGGATGGGGGTGGGGGTGGGGGAGATGTAACCTTGGCGGTGCGGGGGGTGGGGGTTATGGGCGTACTTCATTCGCTTGATGATGATGATGATGATGATGATGGTGATGGTGATGGTGATGGTGATGATGATGATGATGGTGATGGTGATGGTGATGGTGATGATGATGATGGTGATGATGAAGATGATGATGATGGTGATGATGATGATGATGATGATGATGGTGATGATGATGATGATGATGATGATGGTGATGATGATGAAGATGATGATGATGATGATGATGATGATGATGATGGTGATGATGATGATGATGATGATGATGGTGATGATGATGAAGATGATGATGATGATGATGGTGATGATGGTGATGGTGATGGTGATGATAGTGGGAATATTGTTCTCGGGTTTGGGATTATTATCATCATTATTATTATCATTATTATTATTATTATTATTATTATTGTTATTATTATTATTATTATTATCATCATTATCATTATCATTATTACTGATATCACTAGTACTATTACTATCACTATGACTATTTCATGAATTGTTATAGAAAGTTTGCTTCGTGTAGACTGGTCTGCTGTGAAACGTTTAAGGCATAGTTTGTCTCGAGATTATAAGGAAAAAAAAATTTTATTTATTTTCTTTGTTTATTTTGGCCAATCCCCCCCCCCCCGCGCTCACACATTATGTTGGCTGTCACCTTAACTAATGGAAGAAGCATCATCATCGTTATTTTTCTTTTTCTCCTTTCTTCGCTTCTCTCTTCTGTATCTCTCCTTTGTTAAAAATTCTTTCTAATTTACTCCCCCCCCCCATACTTTCTTTTGGATTTTTTTCTTCTTTCATTTCTCGTCTCTTCATCACTTCTTCCTTCGCGGAAGAGGAAGAGGAAGAGGGGCGGATAGGAGGAGGAGCAGGAGGAAAACAGGAGGATTTGGGGGAATGATAGATGGAAGGGGGGAGGGGAGGAGGAGGGGGGGGGGCTAGGACATAGCGGCTAGGAGATATAGAGGGAGGGGGGGTACACGTACACACACACACACACACACACACACACACACACAACACACAACACACACACACACACACACACACACACACACACACACACACACACACACACACACACACACACACACACACACACAGATAGGAAGTGACAGGGAATAGAGAGTGAAGGAGTTAGTGCCAATGTCAGTGAATAAGACGTTAGTGAGTAAGTGCCAGTGAGCGAGTAAAAGTGAGTAAGTGCCAGTGAATGAGTAAATGAGCGAGTAAGAATGAGTGAGTGCCAGTGAGCGAGTAGAAGTGAGTGAGTGAGTGCCAGTGAGTGAGTAAATGAGCGAGGAAAAGTGAGTGAGTGCCGGTGAGTGAGAGAGCGGGCATTGTCTCACCCGCCGGCATCCCGCGTGCCACAGGGCATCGCCAGCATCACTCATCTTAATGTAGTGGCACCGACCGTGAGGGATGTGAAGGAAGGCAAGTCTCAGGGGGATGTTTTTTTTTTTCCTTAGTTCATATCTCGCGTGGTTTCGTTGAAGGGAGGGAGGGAGAGAGGGAGGGAGAGAGAGAGAGAGAGAGAGGGAGAGAGAGAGGGAGGGAGGGAGAAAGTGACTGAGGAGAGGGAGAGAGAATGAGTGGGTGAGGGAGAGGGAGAGGGAAAGAGGGAGGAAAGGAAGGGAGAAAGGGTGAGAGTGAGGGAGGAAGGGAAAGACATGTATATATATTAATAATAAGAAGAATAAAAATGAAAATAAAAATAATTATAGTAAACGAAAGAATATACTATTATAATAGTAAAATAGAAAAAAAACATAAAATAAAACGGTATTAAAAGAAACACGCTTCAAGCACACCGAACCTCCGCTTCCTCTCGTGAGTGCTCGACGAGCCTCTTACACGAGCCTCTCTCCCTCCCTCCCTCCCCCAACCCTCCCCCCCCCAACCCTCTCCCTCCCTCCCCCAACCCTCTCCCCTCTCTCCCCTCCCTCTCTCCCCTCTCTCCCCCTCCCCCCTCCTCCCCTCGTGCGCCCCCTGGCCGGCGGAATAATGAAGGCGATTAGACAGATCGAAAATTCACCTCGGGAATATCGGCCGGGACGCCGCGCCAAGAAACCTCTGTCCTTTATTTATAGCGCGGGAGGGACGTGAATTCTGAGAGCTGTCACTTACGCTCTCCTCTCCCTGCTCCTGCTTCTTCTCCTCCTTCTTCTCCTTCTTCTTCTCCTTCTTCTTCTTTTTCTTTTTCTTTTTCTTGTTCTTGTTCTTGTTCTTTTTCTTTTTCTTTTTTTTTTTTTTTTTTTTCTTCTTCCTTTCTCTTCTCCCTCTTTTCGTTCTCTTCGTCCTTATTTTCTCCCTTCTTCCTTCCCTCCTTCTTTTTATTTTTAATCTTCTTCTTCTTCTTCTTCTATTTATTCCATTTTTATTGAATATTTTCGTTATCATTTATTCGTTAACAGGACTTTTCCCCCTTTTCCTTCCCTCCACTTTTCTCTTAAGTTGCTTCTTACCCAAGTTTTACTTATCTTCTTATCACCTTTCCTGTCTTCCTAACATCTATTTTCTTATCACCTCTTTCCACATTTTCCTCATTTCGTCTTTTTTTCGATTCCCCCCCCCCCCACTTCCAACTTCATCTTGATAATTTCCAATTTTCTTCATATAGAAAGGGTAAGAAAGAGAGAGATGAGGAGGACGAGGAAAGGAGGGGGGGGGGGGTAAAAAGAGGTGGAGGAGAGTGAGGAAGAGGGAGGGAGGAAGAGGAAGGGGGAGGCGAAGGAAAAGAGGAAGAGGGAGGAAGGGATAAGGGGAAGGGGAAGGAAGAGGAGGACGAAGGAAGAGGAAGAGGAAAAGGAAAAAAGAGTCAGGGTAAGGAAGGGGGAGAAGGGGCATGGAGGGGGGGGGGGAGGGGGAGGGGCATGGAGGGGGGGAGGGGGAGGGGGATGGAGGGGGGAGGGGGAGGGGCATGGAGGGGGGAGGGGGAGGGGCATGGAGGGGGGAGGGGAGGGGCATGGAGGGGGGGGGAGGGGGATCTTTATCAAATCTCCGAGCGGTTCGTAAGCTTACCGGCACAACAGCTGATTGATCGGACCACCGCGGCAAGTTTTAATTAAGCCACGGAGAGAGAGAGAGAACTTTGGAATGGGAATAGGGCGAGGGAGAGAGAGGAAGAAGGAAGGAGGAGGAGGAGGAAGGAGGAGGGAGGGAGGGAGGAAGAAGAAGGAAAGAGGAGGAAGAAAGAAGGAAGAGGAGGAGAAAGTAATTGGGGAAGTAGTGGAGAGTGAGAAAGAGAAAGAAAAGGAGGGAAGGATGGAAGTATCACCAAAACGAACTGTTTTTTCAGGCCTATGAAAAGCAGTTGCCGAAATGCGTCATGCACTAGGCCACCATCCTTAACCCTCCCCCACCCTACTCCCTTACCCCATAACCCCCCACCCCTTTCCCCTTCCTTATTCCCTACCCTCTTACCCCTTCCCTCAGCCCCTCCCCCCAGCACTCCTCCTTTCCCCTCCCTCATTCCTTCCCCCCTTCCCCCCTCCCACCTTCCCCCTTCCCCCCTCCCCTTCTCCCACCCTAAGAGAAGGCGGTCGCGGAGATAGCATCCCTCGACAAAGGCAGTAACAAGAAAAGTAATCACAACTATGGTCGTGATACATGGGATAAAAATCTCTAGATAGTCGACTTCGTAAATAAAGAGAGAGAGAGAGAGAGAGAGAGAGAGAGAGAGAGAGAGAGAGAGAGAGAGAGAGAGAGAGAGAGAGAGAGAGAGAGAGAGAGAGAGAGAGGTAAATAAAAAGAGAGAGAAAGAGTGAGACTGAGAGAGACGATTTGCATGAGCGTCTCCGTCGAGTGGGAAAAGTTGTACAGAAGTTGTACTGGCGTTCTGTACACTGTTTAGGGAGGATGGAATCTTGGATGAAGAAAGAAAATTGTAGATAAAATGCGAAGTTAAGTCAGGGTGTGATGGTATGTGCGTTTGAGGGGGACGGGGAGTGTGTGTGTGTGTGTGTGTGTGTGTGTGTGTGTGTGTGTGTGTGTGTGTGTGTGTGTGTGTGTGTGTGTGTGTGTGTGTGTGTGTGTGTGTGTGTGTGTGTGTCTGTAAGTTTGTCTGTATGTATATGCCAATGTGTATGTACCCGTATGTATGTCCACGTGTGGATATACCTGTGTGGATATGTACACGTGTTTGTGTATGGGAGAAGTTGGAATAACCGTAGAAATGCAAGACGTGCGTTGGCACTGACACTGGCACCGTTCGTGGTGTCGTTGGGCACTTTACCTTCGTCATGACGAGGTGCTTGTCAGTTTTAGGCCCGAATTTTGCGACAAATTGAACATTCTGACTTTTGTTTACTGCCCGTTCACCCCCCACCCCTTACCCCCCGCCCCATCCCCCTCATCCCCACATTCCCTCTGATACCCACTTTTTTCTCCCCAATTAAGGTTACCCTCCCCTCCGCCCCCCCCCTCTCCCTCCTCCTCCCCCTCCCCCACAACCCTTTCACTGTAAAATGAAAATAGAAGGAATGGGTAGGGGGGAGGGGAGGAGAAAGGGGGGGGGGAGGGGCGGAGGAGAAGAAAGTATCTTGTTAAGAACTTCACGAAGAAGAAGAAAAAGAAGAAGAAAAAAAAAGAGATGAAATAGCGTGGACGGATTAAAGATTAGAAAAGAAAGAGAAAATACGTGTTAATTAACGTTCATGAAGTGATCGTTGTTTCGAACGCCAAGGGAGAGGGTGGGGGTAGGGTTAGGAGAGGGGGAAGGGGGGGGTCGAAGGCAAACAAAAGACAGTGGATCTGGAAGGCGATTCGACCAGATTTAAAGGGAGTGAAAGGGACGGAAAAGTTGTTGGGATACGAAAAAAAGGGAGAATTCGTGATATATAAAAGGTATTGGATGATTCTTTAGGTAAATCGAAGAAAATAGAAGAAAAATTATACGATTGATAATGAAATTCTTGCGAAAAAAAAAAAGGGGAGAGATGGAGGTAAAGAAAAGAATAAATAAAAAAAAAAATCTAGAAGTAGTGTTGACGACTAGAAGATCTTTTTTTTGTATTTATTTATTTGTTTATTTGTTTCCTCAAATTGCTCTTGTGGGGAGAAAGGGAACTATGCATCTGTGTCCTTCTGTGACACGTCGGTTCAGACGGAAGTTTCTTAGTCGACGTGTGGAGCGGGAGAGAGAGTGGGAGGGAGAAGAAGAGAAAGATGGAGAAAGGGAGAGAGAGTGGGAGGGAGAAGAAGAGGAAGAGGGAGAAAGGGAGAGGGAAACTGAGAAGGAGTGGGAGAAGGGAGAGGGAAACTGAGAGGAGTGGGAGAGGGAGAGGAAGAGGGAATGGGAGAAAGGGGGAAAGAGGGAAAGAGAAAAAGGAAGAAAAGGAGGAAGGAGAGAGAAAGAGGAAGAAAAGGAGGAGTAGGGAAAGAGAAGGGGAGAGAGAGAGGAAAATAATGGAAGGGAATAAGAGTGAGAAATCGAAGGACGAAAGGAAGGAGGAAGATTTTTAAAGATAAGCAGAGGAATACATTTTTGAATTATATGTATATATATATATATATATATATATATATATATATATATATATATATATATATATATATATATATATATATATATATATATATATATCTTCCAGTCAGAGCAGTGGTTGTCATAAGCATTTATATATCTCACCACCTGGCTTAAATGCTCTTATGCAAATCTGCAAATGCAAGGCTCACAAATGCAAGGCGGCAATATGTGCAAGATGGCGGACCCGTGTTCCCTTGTAACTGCATGCTCGAGTACCCACAGAGCCGGAAGTTGTACCCGGGATACATGGGCGTACGTCCACCTGGCGAGGGGAACGTGAGGGGAACATGAGGGGAACTTGCTTATTGTGAACGTCTCCTGTGCCTCTTTCTCTCATTTTCTCTCTCTGCGTATTTCTTTTTTTTTTCTCTTTGTCTTCGTCTGTTTCCTTTTTTCTCTTTCTTTGGCTTTTCTTTGTTGTGTGTCTGTTTGTGTGTCTCTCTCTCTCTCTTTCTCTTTCTCTTTCTCTCTCTCTCTCTCTCTCTCTCTCTCTCTCTCTCTCTCTCTCTCTCTCTCTCTCTCTCTCTCTCTCTCTCTCTCTCTCTCTCTCTCTATCCCTCCCTATCTCTGTCTCCATTTTCCTTTCATCTTTCATCTATCCATGCGCGTTCTCGTACCCTTCGTATCATTCCGTTTATTGGGTAGGGTATTATTTACATATTTTTTTATTCCTCGGTTTTGGGCGAAAATAGTCCTATCCAACAACGGTCAGTAACTTCAAAAAAAAAAAAAATCGGGAATATTGGTTGTTAACTGAGCAGCGAGATGGAGAGGGAAATTTCGTTGCAACTTTTTTACGCCTGCACCCCCCCCCCCTTCTCTCTCTCCCTCTTTCATATTTCCCCTATGTCCTTATATTCTGTCTTCTTTTATATCCTTTCTACCCCTTTCGCATCCCCTCCTCTTCCCCTCATCTTGCATCGTCTTCCTCTTTTCATCTTCCATTACCTTATATTCCTCCCTTTTTACCCTAAGTCCGTGTGATTTAGTGAGTTTTTTTTTATTATTATTTTTTTAATGTTCTGATTATTGTTCTTGTTATTGTTTTGCTTAAGTTGATCGTTATTGGAAAATTATAAAAGTCAGTTTTAACTTGCTTCAGTTGTGTGGCATGTGTACTTTAGTGTGTGTGTGTGTGTGTGTGTGTGTGTGTGTGTGATATTTTTTTTTATGTTTGTGTGTTTGTTTCAAAACCAGTGTATACCGTGAGCGTGTCTGTTATGAGTGCCATTGTGAGTTGAGTCTTTGAGTGCCTGGGAGTGCCCGTTAGAGTGATAGCCTGCGAGTGCCAGTGCCAACCTGCGAGTGCCAGTCTCAGTGTGTTGTTGTGCGATTGCGTAAAGGCATCCGGACAGGTGCTTATAGAGTCCCTGGCCGAGCCGGCCCTTGATAACCTGGCGCTGCTGTACCCTCAGGTGGAGTGCAAGAAGGCCCAGCCGAAGGAAGTAATGCTGCCGACGAGTGTTGGTCGCGGACGAGGAGGCGGGCGCGGCGGCTACGGTGAGTTGGTGATGGTGTCCCCGGTGCCACCACTCGCCACCTACCGCTACGCGCCCTACTCCCTGCCTGCCGCCGCCGCCGCCGCTGCCGCGTCCAGTCAGTTGCCGCTGACCAGCCTGCCGCAGGTGACGCCCGCGTCCCTCGGCGGCCTGGCCTCGGTGGGCGCGGCCGCGGCCGCAGCGAGCGGTATGGTGTCGGGCCACTTGGCCACGGGCCTGCCTGGCTACGGCGCCATGTACGGGTTGGACGCGGGCGTGGGCGCCGCCAACGCTATGGACATGAGCGGCTGCAAGCGAGTGGCGTTCACCACGCAGCCGGCCACCACCACCACCACTAACTCTCTGGGCTACTCCGTGTCCAACCTGCTGGGCATGCAAGGCCTTACTGTGCCCACCTACCCGATCCCCGTGGGCCTGTGAGCGCCCACGCCCACGTCCGCCCGCGCCCGGGCCCCGGGGCGCCGCGGACCCTGGGAGTAGGCGCACAAGCAGCAGCAGCAGAACCATCTCCAGCAGCCGCCACGGCCAACGGGGCCCCCCAGCAATAATGATGATCGGCCGGGGGGGGCGAGCTGCACCGTGGCCGCCCGCGGGCAGGCCGCCGTGCAGGCCGCCCTCTCCCCCACCCTGTAGCGTGTAGCCTACCATAGCTGCCGAGCCAAGCTTGCGTGCGACCCAAACTTTACTTGGCTGGTGACCGCGCGGCCCCGGGTCAGGCCCCGCCCGCCCGGGTCAGGCCCCGCCCTCCCGGGTCAGGCCCCGCCCTCTTGGGGCCGCCCTCCCGGGGCCGCGCGGGGCGTCACGACATTCACTCTTTAGGCGGGGCTGGGACGGTCATGACCTCCTTCACTTTGTCGGGCTGTGAACTGTGCAAGGGTCCCCTGGGCACCTCACCAGGCTCTCCCCCTCCCCCCGCGGTATTGGTACCTGTCAGGCCAAAGATTACACCAAATAAATAGTGTAGGTGATCGCGCCCACCCATGGTCACAGCCGTGTACACAGCTTATGTTGCCCTAGTGTTGTATACATCATTATCTTAGTTTTTTTTCTAGTCACCGCTTATCACCTTTTTTATTTTTTCTTTGCTAGTCTTCATAAATAACATTATTCAGTATTGCGTAGTTTCCCGTACTAACCAAGTAAAGTTTGAATTGCACACGAGTTGGTGTTGAGGAGAGAAGTCTCTTTACTGTATTGTTGCCACCCATCGCATGTCGGGAGCGCCTGGTTCTACTTTGGACCTTCTGCTACAAGGCCGTAAGGGCTAAGGTCCTCCCGGCGACTTACTTCACGTGGCAATGTTTATAATTACCTTATATGGGAAGGCTGGACGTTGTTCTCTACCTTTTTTTTCCATTTTTTTTTTCTTTTTGTTCTTTAAAAAAGGTCGTTGCTATGTGGTTGAACTACCCAACTCTACCCACCTGGGTCAGGATGTCTTAGGGCTTTCTCTGTATTAGTTTTTTGTGCAAGTAAATAATGACAGCGTATATTATTCAAATGATTTCCAATATTATTATTCACTTCTTTCCAATGTCTATGCAATACTTATGAAAGGTTAAATATTCACTTTAATGTCAAGCTTAGATGTCTTGTCTTCCCTTCGTTGTCAAGTGCAGTGGTGAAGTTCTTGTGAAGTACATCATACTTAAGTGATAAGAAGCAATGCTACTATAATAATAATAATGAAGTGATACTGCTGTATTGATGTAAATAGGTTATAGCGCTGTTCTGCTCTCCTGTCTCATACGGGGTACTGGCAATAACCACGGCCTAAGTCGATGCTTGTACCGGGGTCCAAGTGCGGGCCAACCCACCACGAACCCCAGGCTCTTTGCGAACTTGCCCCAACTTTGATGGATATATATATGTATATGTATATATATATATATATATATATATATATATATATATATATATATATATATATATATATATATATATATATATATATATATATTATTATAAAGATGTATGTGTGTGGTTTGTATATATATTTATATATATATAAAGAATGTGTATGTATATATGTATACCTGCGCGCACGGTAGAGGTACTTAATTAACTCAGCCCCGAGAGGTGGCGACTCGCACGTGGCCCCTGGTACTCACCCCTACTTACGCCTCTGGTACTTCATATTACGCCATGTACTTACGTGGACCAAGTGACTTACGTAAGAGTACAGTACTTACTAGGCCACAGTACTTACGTAGCCACTTACATGTGCTGCATAAAAAGGTTTGGATACCAGTATAGGAGACGTATAATTTTACCTGCGTACACTTAACCCCTTAAGTGGTCAAAGGGAGAGGGATTTGAAAAAAAACAAACAAAAAAAAACAAAAAAACAAAAACAAACCCTTCGAAGGCTGGTGTCTGGCCGCGTAAGGAAGAATCTCCTCCCAGGCCACGTCAAGGTGTTAACATGGTGATAGTGTATGATAGTGTGAACATATTTCATGCTGTGTTGCAAATGTTTTTTTTTCTGTACACTCACATTGTCTTCTATATGTTGTTTTTCTTTCTTTTTATTCTTCTTTTTCTTGTTCCTCTTATTTTTTTTAATTACTTTTTATTATTATTATTTATTTTGTGTTTCGCTTGGCTATATAACCGCGCCCCCCTCCATAGTTGTAACGCAGATGTAGAGGATGATTGTAGACTAGCGAACGCTCTGTATATTTACCCAAACTTGTGGTAATTCCTCTTCCACGTCTTTTTGATTTTGTTTGGAGACTATTTTTCTTGACATACTGTAGGTGAGGGCGGCGCCTAAGCCCTTCACTACTGTTGTATTATTGAGGAGTCTGTAGTTAGAGATAATATATTACAAGTGTCCTTTGAAGCGTATAAACATTTTTATCGTAGTTTTTAATATGAATTTTGAGTATATATGACAAAAAAAATAAATAAATACAAGACAGAGTAATAAATGATGAGTAGAATTTTGAGCATCAAAAGCGACCGGCTTCATCCCTCGAGAAGAGCTAAAGATTAAAAAAAAAAAAAAAGCAATATGGTTTCTGGCATAATATAGGAAAAGCTGAAGATCACTTAATCAATGTTCTATCAGGGACAACCTCTCAGGCACTTAATTTACGTATTTAGAGCACGTTCAAAGTACTTTATAGGTTTTTAATTCTTTTTTTATTATTATTATTTTTTTTTGGACGCAAAATAAAATTCGCAATAGAAACCGTGGATTGAAGAGAGAGAAAATAAAACAAACTCAAAAACTTTAAACCAAAAAATATAAAATATATAAAAAAATCAAATAAAAATCCTTTTTTGCTTTCTTAGAAACAGTATTTATATTGTTTATATATATTTTTTTTCTGGCGAGCAAGGCAATCCAATAATATATATATATAGCTATATATCTATTAAAAGTAAAGTCTAACCATGCGATCAAACTCTGAAAATCAAACCAAATATCATCCGATTCCAAAGATAATATATATTTTTTTTCTCAAACTTTTTTTTTTTTTCTTTACTAACTTTGTAAAGAGAGAAGGTATTCTGCCTCAAAACGTCTATGCAATGACGAGGTTTCTATTGTCAATTTGAGTCAGGCAACCAACGGTAAGATGAAGCTAGAGCTCTGGGTATCATATATATATATATAAGAAAATATGAAAGTAATTTTAAACCAAACAAAGAACAGACAAAAAACAAACAAGCAGACAAACACGAACACGTAGGTGATCACATCGACTCTTGATATCATTTCCAAATAAAAAAAACAGAGATAGAAAGAAAGAAAATAAATAAGAGAATACAAAAAAAAAAAGCTATAAACTAATCCAGTTTAGTCCCCCCCTTTAATAGCATGATTTTTAGAGGCGCACAGAAAACGGTCCAATCGTTAAAGCTCAAACCAAGCCAAGGGGAAAGGGAGAGGGGAGGGTTGAGCACACTTTCATCGTCTTAGATCAGATATTTTATACTTTTATACAGACTAGATAATTGATCTTTAGGGGACTTAGGAGGCACATCGTAATGCTTCTTTTGTAAGAATGATTATTTTTTTTTATTTTTTTTTAATTTTTTTAGTATATATATTTTTTGTGAAAATTTTTTGGTTGTTGGATTTTTTTGGACTTTCTTAACCTGGTAGAAATACTGTATCATTGATAGTTGCCAATCAGCGTATGGTCGAAAGAGACTTTTTTCATTTTCATGCTAGGAAAATGTATTTCTTTCGTCTTAAAAAATTTTTGGAAATATATTTTTTCTTCCTTTTTGGCAGTTTGTGAGTAATAATAATTAATTCACGTTCACGGAGGAAATGCGGGAGTGAGAGAGAGAGAGAAAGAGAGATAGGAGTGGGTGGTGAGGCTTAATTCAACGGATTTTGCAACATAGCACGGGTTACAAAACATATATCTATATATCTATATCCATATATCTATATATACACACAGTACACACGCGCTGTGTTGGAAGGCAAAGTTTCTGCTCAATTTTTCAAGCTGAAAAACACGTCGTTTCATAGATTCAGAAGATGATTGAGAAGAGGAAATCAAATCCTCTTATTTTTTTCAATTAAATAGGTTTAGACACGTAAGACTCGAGGCCTATGTCTACGTAACCGTTTTTCTTAGAGTTCCTAATAATGATCCCAAATCTGAGTTTACGTTAACATAGTTTACATACATTTAAAGGATAGTTTAAATGTTACATATCGCGTTTGAGGGAGTGCTTCAGTGTGCACACATTTTTGTAATACAGTAGCAGTCGGCGCACAGAGGTATTATTAATGAGATAGAGGTGAGTTACCTTACAATAGATAAATACATAAATAAATAAATACATAAAAATAATAAATGAAGATAATCCAGGAAAAAATATATATATACTTTTTTACATTAGTTTTTTTTTTTCTTTTTTTTTTTTCTCGGTCAGTTTTTTGGTTTTGGTTCGGTAATATGCAACGCCGGCCAGGAGATGCTAGAGTTTCACGAAAATAGATTGTAACTGAGCTAGTATAGTTGTAGGTTTTAAGAATGATCATGCTATACAGATCTAGCCAGCAGAGGGTCAGTCTATCTATCTATATATTCGTATATAGAAGTGCTATATATCAAAACAAAGAAACAGACGCGCGCGCGATTAACGATACACGCCTGTTCCAAAAAACAAAAAAACAAAAAAAAACAAAAAAAAAAGATTGAAAAAAACGGAGAGAAAGTTAGCGAAGAGTTTATTTAGCGAAACAAGAGAGACGTAGCGAACCCGTGCCTGCTGATTACCATTTTACTACAATTTATTGTATTTCGTCACTGTACGACATGGGGTCCATTTGTATTTTTCCTGCAGTTGTAGAGGATTTTAGCTGTGAATATCATTACTGTGGTCTTATAGCTATGGAGGGCGGGGCTGCGTTTGTCTACTGCGTATGGAAGACAATGACACCCACTTACAAGGCTTTTTCAGGAATGGCCTATGTGATTTTTTAGTACTTAATTGGTACCAAATGACAGGGTTTTTGGTTATCATAAAATTCCATTAAAGAGGCCTTTAAATCTTTTAGTAATGTCATGTGCCAATGATAGTATATATACTAGTTTACCATAGGCATCAAGCCTTGTATTATAATTGTTGATAGAATAAACAAAATTTTGAACGTACCTTTACTGTTTGTCTTTATCTAGTTCTAGCCCCTTTCTAGAGTAGTCATAGCTAGTAGAGCCGATATAGATCTTTTAGAAAACAGTAGAGACATCAGATAATTATAAATCTTCTTTCCCTGAAGATGAAAGAATGACTAGACAACAACAACAACCAAAAAAAAGATAAAAAAAAAATAAAAAAAAAATACAAACACAAAAAAAAAGATGTCGCTCGAGAACTTTTCCTCTTTTTTTGTTGTGCTTCATTTCATTACATGGACAGAATAACCCAGGTGTCCTGATCTCGTAGGCGGCTATGAGCACATATATCTGTACCTCTGTATGTACCTCTCTATTCCGCTGTACCCCTCCATAGCCAGGCACACATACTGGCGTACCTGCGGGGCCGACTATGAACGTGAAGAGATCAGAAACCTCAAAGCATCTAGTGTCTGGCCGGCCCAGAACACTATAAGTCTAATTCTCAAATCTGATTGGCTGGTGAGCGGCATGGCAAGCTTGGCACGGCTCCCAGTGACCAATAGCGGGTCTATAGCATATTCCTTAGTGATAATTTGTTTTTTTACTCGTCCCTGTTGGACTCTTAGTAAAATAATTCAATCTTGGAGTTCTCATGTGTTTCTCCAAAGTGTGGGCTACTCCTAAATGCAATTAGAATCAATCATTTGGGGATCCAAACCTTTTTGTGTCTAGTTTCCAATTGCAGTCATAATTGTCAACTCATATTGAATGCCTTCATGACAAGGTGTCTGATCTAGTTCTTTTTCTCTTTCCTCTCAAATGTTCTAGATCTAGTTTGGTCGCTGGGAGCTCTCCCTGATGGTATGTATTTCTTCTTGTTACTATGCTAGCCACCCGGGGTAGCCTACACAAGGTTAGCCCCCTCAGACTTGCTACACCTCCGTCACCAGTTCCGAATCTACCTTAGATAATGCTGCTCACTTAGAAAAAAAAAATAGTAAAAAAAAATAAAAATAGTAGATCATATAAAAAAAAAAAAACCAGACGTACCCAAAAAAAAAATATACAAATGACCTATCCAATGATGATAAATTCATTAGTAATAATCATCCTTACAAATCATAATCATAGTAAAAAAAAAAAAAAAAAATCCAGCGAGCACCAGCTCTTGTCAGCCGAGAGCGGCGGACGGAAACAGTGACGCGAAGGAGAACTCAGTAGGTGGAGCAAGCGGAGCACGCGTGGATGCCCAGACGTTCCACGGGTGTTCCCTCCTGGTGGGGGCCTGAGCGCCTCGTGTAGGCTCCCCCGGCGTGAGTCCCGCCAACCCTCGAGCCTGTCCCGTAGCATCTTCCACACCGCCCCTCGCTGGCTACCACCATTACTACTACTACTACTACCACACTCACAAAGTCATAGTCTCAAAAAAATCAATAAAAAGGGGGCTTGCAAAAACCTACTCTAAGCGGGTCCCTCCTCGTCCAGGGGAGGCGGCTGAGCGAGCGGGGGCCGCCACCTGCCGTGCTGTAGTGTTGGGGCAGGTGGCTCGGTCGCCTGTCACTGTAGTACCTGGATAATGTAGTTCACCTGTCACTGTAGTATCCGCTGAACCAGTTGAATTACTTGTCACTGTGTAGTATTTATAGACAAGTGGATCACCTGTACTGTAGCTGGTGGAGCGAGTGGATCACCTGTCTGTGTAGTAGCTGGGTGGCTGGGCTGCCAGTCATTCCACTGTAGCAAGTGGAGTATCTTTCAGAGTAGTACCTGGATAAGAGGGCCACGGGTCACTTTAGCTTCCCTGGCTACAAGTGACCTGCTGACGTGGATCACAGAAGTAGTACACAAACATTGGAACACATTTTCCTCCCCCCCCCCCCCCTCCCCGTTATTTGAATTTTTTATTCCCCCCTCCCCCCCTGTCGCTTGTTTACACATTTTTTCCAACCATATTTTAAGAAATATATATATATATTTTTTGACAGTGTAGTACTTGAATATGTGTTCCACTTGTCGGTGTAGTATTTTGAAGCATTGTACCACGAGCTACGGTGAACTGCTCTCTTGTTCCTGTAGTACTAGTTAAGTATTCCAGTTGTGTAGTTACCAGGCAGTAGTTCCAGTATTTCGTCTGTCAGTGGTGTACTTAGACGGTTCCACTTGCGTAGTGTAGTCGCTGGACAAGTATTCCTCTAGTCAGTGTATTACGTAGACAAGTGGCCACTGATCAGTATCTTATCCGCGTCGCAGTCAGTGTTTTTCGGGCAGTGTTCCATCTGCCACACACACACCCCTCCCCCCCGAGGCGCCCAGAAGTCACTGTGATGAAGGAAAAATATGAAGGAAAAGAAAAAAAAGGAAAAAAACATTGCATATATTTCATAAATCAGTGGAACAGAGAGTGAGAAAAAAAAGAAATAATAGGCTGAAATTAAAGCTCAGCCTGTTGAGAGTACATAAAATATTTTATGAGGAAAATAGTAAATCGAGGAATGACCTTTGTTAACAACAGATATATGCAAATGTGTATATGAACAACAATGGCAAAATGCAAGACATATTTGCAAAAGGTTGCTGGTAACAGATTGAAAAAGAAAAAAAAAGCATCGCAAATATTCTAAAAAGATATGTGACTTTCTTATATTTTAGTGGAAAGGAAGATCTATTAATTTCCTTCCACATTATATAGGAAAAAGTGTCTGGGTCCACAACCAAAAACGAGATTATATTTTTGTTCTATAAACTCTTGGGTTGTTCTCTGAGAGGTTGAAATTGTTATTAGAAATATGTTGAAGATTAATTTAAATGTATGTATGTCAAGATGTCCCTCGCTTGTGTCATAATTATGCTATCAAATTAATCACCCTAGTTTCTTTTTTTATAAAGAGGGTTTGCATTTCTTGACAGACGTTAATCACAAGTACATATTCCCTAAAGTGAAATATATCCCTCCCTATTAATCGTACAAAACAAAAACAGAAAAAAGAAATATGAAAATACAGACATTTAGTATGAGACCTGAATTAACATTTAATTCATTTAATTCTGGGCTAATATACCAAGCTTTGAATAACACAAAAAAATAAAACAAAACAAATTTTTTATAATATAAAATACATGTGAAATATTCCTGAGAATCACAGAAAACAGTGACAAAAACATGCATATTCTGGAAGACATACACACAAACAAATGGTCAGCGAAGGGCGGTATTTTTACTATTTTTTGAAAGGGGGTAATATAAATCTCATATACAGATCCCCCGAAAAAAAAAATCATGCTTCCTATTTTTTCTTGTCAAAAAAGAAGAAAAAAATGAAGCCATCGCATTTTGAGCACACAGTATAACACTTGATAATAGTAGCCACCCTTAACTGGTTTTGAATCCCCTCCCCCCCTTTTTTGCATTGCCTGATAATGTTAAATAATAATAGTAAGATCAAGAGACAGGTTCGAGTGTGGCTGGTATGATATTTTTTTAATTCTCACGATACCTCAGGCACCAGCTTGGGACGAATACAATACAGTCCATCCAGTTAACTGTCAAAGCAGTAAGGAGGTCGTTAAAACTGTTACGCTTTTAAACTTTTGAAATATCACATGTTCATTGGTTCCAAATTCAGGGAAAGTAAAACAATAATAATAATAATATTCAAAGAGACTCCCAACAACAAATATGTATTATTGTTGTTCTTATTTGTAATTTTTTTTCTCTCTCTGTAGTTGTGTGATATATATTTTTGTTTTGCTACCTAAGTGGACAGATTCTAGAAAAATCTCTCGTGTCCCGCTCCTTAGTTGGACAAGTAGTTTGTACTAGTCACGGGTTGTTGCCAGAGGTATATCTTATAGAATTTTTTGAGCTTTGTTATATGCCAAAACAACTTAGAATGTCTTTTTTTACGTAAACGCAGTACGAAGCTAATTAAAAAAAATATATATATCTGATTTAGGATTGTTACTGCATGTGTCCAGTGCCATTAGTTTTAATCTAAAAGTAGGATTTAGAACCAAATCTGTTTCGCATAGTTTTTTAATCTCTTTTTTTCACTTCCTTAAAAAAATATACGTACATAAATGTTCCTTTTTAGAAAAAAAAAAATCGTACTATATTTATATATCTCTAATTTTTTTGAACTAAGAATTTCACAATAATGACCACCACAAGAGCACTGAATCTAGTTTCAACATATCAAGATAGGAAGAGAAAATTTATGCATTAAGTTCCATATCATTCCTTTATACTGACCTCTTGTTTTTAATCTTGAGTAACACCCCCCTCCTATTCCCGTTTTCTTTGCAGGTATCCAGGCAGCCGCTTACGCCGCCTATGCAGGTCGTGGTTATGCCAGTTACCCGAGCTTTGGGTTTCCTTATCCAGCAGGTAATTTAAACACTGGTATAGCAGCGCTGTGTGTTCCCCACCCGGTCGATTTGGGTCTATATAACCTGCATGCCTTGCAGTTGTAACTCGCTCTGCAAATGGGGATGGCTTTTAACCTTCCAAATTGTTGTTCATTGTCAAAACTCAGACCAAGAAATATATTTGTATTGTATGACTCCCTCTCATTTTTTTTCTTTTTTCCAAGGGAATCGACTCTGCAGGCCATATTTCCGGCGAGTCTTTTGAATGCATTTATATGATATATATATCTATTTTTTCCCCCTTCCAGACCATCCAATTTTTGGATTGTTTGATTTGCAAATATTATGTGAATATTTTTTTTTTTTTTTTGAACTGTTCCGTCTTTTTTTTCGAATGCCGTCACCCAATTGTTGAGTTTACGAGCATAGGATCTACATTTACAAAGTTTTGAAGGAAACAATTTACTAAAAAAAACAACAACAAAAAAACAAAAAAAGACATAGCAACTTGATACTATTTTCCAATAGCCCCCAACCAATATTTATAAAAAAGAAGGAAAAAAAAAGCGTTCTGAAAAGACGCACTTAACACCATCATTTTGGCTTTGATGCATGATCTATTTTCTTGACCTTAGAGCAACAAAGGCAAGTTTTAACACCCCGCAGCTGCGTGTAGGCAAGAGTACATGTATTGTATTCTAGGGTCGTAGGCCTTGTGTGGTTTTCCTGGCGTAGGCTGCTATGACTTTGGGCAAATGACCGTAGCTTCGCATTTGTATAACAGTCGATAGAATAATTGTTTTTATATATATATACATTGTTGTTTTTTTTTCCATTTTTTTATTTATGAGTTTTATTTTTGTTTATGTACTATTTTTTTTTAATTGTTTTCTTTGCTAATTAACCCCTTCGGCGATATGGGAACGGATCCAGATGTTGAAAGATAGTAAGAAATATAAAACAAATGATATCAATACAAAAAAAAAAAAAAATGCCATTAGGTTGGATATCTTTTCAATGACTAACATTTTTGATGACCCTTTTTTTTGTTTGTTTGGTTAACCTGCTTAATCATTGAAAAGGTACCCAATTAGGCCTCCTTTTTTAGACAAGCATTTCGAGTCCTCGTAGTTGTTGTTTTTTTGTTTTTTGTTTTTTGTTTAGATGATTTTGATCAGAAAAAAAAACAAAGGATGTTTTAAAGAAATGAACACCTCTAAAAGAAGAACTCTCTTTAGGGAATTAATTAATCCAACAGTAAAAGAGATCTATGTCTATAAAATATATATATATATACCATGTCATCCAAAAAGATAAAGATATTAAAGAGGAAGTGTATAAAATTTCTATGAATCACAACCACTCCGCCATATCGTCGTTCCGGTGTTGTCAGGAGTGAGATGCCAAGTGGCCCCCCCCGGCCTTCCCCTACCTCCCAGGGGGCACTCACTATCAGTAGCAGTGTGTTGGTAGTTGTAGCAGCAAGATAGTTTACGGAGTGATCTCTCGTCTTAAAAGGAGTTGAAGCTCAGGAGACTTCTCTCTGTCTCATCTTCAAGGTACATAGATGCAAAATTCGTAGTTTCTTCTTTTTTTTTCTTGTTTTGTTTTTTGTTTTTTGGATTGCAGTGGAGTACCATGTTCTCTTTTGTCCTGATTCAGTACTCATTGTTTGTCAATTCTTCTCCTTTCAAACTCTCTTCTCTCTTTGCTACGATGAGTGTAGATATGTGGCAAGATTTTTTTTCCTCTTTTTTTTTGACTTTCATATCTATATATTTCTAATGAATGTGATATCAAAAGTTAGTGAAATATATATATATCAAAGCTTAACACAAGGTGTAGGTCACCATTTTGATTTTCTCTTGTTTCTTTTCCCAGGGATTGTTGGAATTTTGCCTGATGGCAAGTTTCCTTTGGGAGAATATATCGGGTTGAATCCGGCTTTAAACCTGGTTGGGCACACCTGAACCCGGCCCGCTCTAGGCCTGGCAAGCCGAAACTCTCATGCCTTGTATATAGCCTATGGACCTTATAGTGCTACCTGTGGCGCCCTTCTCACCTCTCGCCGTTCAGAACTGATTTCTTCTGTGATTATTGTTAGCATTTAACGAACAAACATATAAAAGACTCGACAAAAAAAAATACAAAAAAAAAACAAAACCAACAAACATAACCCCCAAAAATGATATCTTTAACCATAAAAAAACTAAGGCCCCCCTTTCCCCCTTATTTGGAAATTTGATGGTTTTGACATGGTGATAAGATCAGAATTAAAAAAAAAAAGTTCCACCTCCCTGTCTGAAGGAATCCAAGCACTAGTTAAAAAAGGGTTAAGCTTCTTCTTGAGGGACACTTCCTATTCAATCTTGTTGCTGCAACTTTGTGTACATAGACCTATCTAATTAAAACAGTAAAGGTTAATAATAATACACCTGTAGAGAGAGGTGTGTGTGTGTGTGGGCCTGCTTTGTTCTGGCCTACACGGGAGAGTTCACAGGACAATTATGATGATATCACAATAATAATAACTCTGTTGATGATGATGATGATGATATCACAGAACGATTCTTTGTCATTTTGACGTCGTCGCTTTCGAAGGGAATCTTTTTTTTTTCTTCTCCTTTGTTCTTTTTTGAAGACGACGGAAGATTCTGCTGTCCCCTTTTTATATTCCTTTTTTTCCCCTTACCGTCTTTTTTATGATTAACTCTAGGTTTATCTGGGGGGGTAAATAGAAAAAAAGGAGATTTTTTTACACTTTGTTGGGGGGGCATGAAGGAAAGACTTTGACAAATTTTACGGCTTAGATCTGATACCATCCCAATTTTCAGGATCCATCCACTTGCAGGACTTCCTTCCTGCAATGCTTTATTTAAGTCACTTAACCTTAGCTATATGAAGGAGAGGGAGCTGATTCTCTAAAGAACACTTAAGTGTCGGCATTTCCAGGACTCATGTGACTGATGCTATCATCGACTAATTTTTTGTGTGTGTATGTGTCCCTTTCAGTATGATTATTATACGTGGATATATACATAGACGTGATTTTTACATACACGTATATGTATATATATATATAAAAGTTTCTCAACAGCTTTCATGCCAAATCGAATTCGGAAACAACGAAGAAGAGAGAAATCCGTGTCACTTGTTTTCACTGAATGAGGCGGAGATGATTAAGCTCGTGTTCTGCAGATGCATTGTTTGTGGTCTGCTTGGGAGATGAGCTGAAGGCGTGAGCACCGGGGCATTACTGGCGATAAGCTGATCTTTCGGGGTTTGTCTTTGTTTTGAGTTGGTCAGTGCTGGACGTGTGTTTGTTTCTTTTTTTTTTGTTTTTTTCAAAAAACGAGATTTGTTTGATTTCATTGCAAGGGTGGGAAAGTAATTTTGTGTGTGTCCGTTTTTCTTTTTCTGTCTTTCTCTTTCTTCTCTCCCTCTCCCTCCCTCCCCCTTCTCTCCCTTCCCCCCTCTCCCCCTTCTCCCCTCCCCGCTCTCCCCCTTCTCCCCTCCCCCCCTTTTCCCGTCCCCCCTCTCCTTCTTCTTCCCCTCCCCCTCTCTCTCTCTTCTCTCTCTCTCTCTCTCTCTCTCTCTCTCTCTCTCTCTCTCTCTCTCTCTCTCTCTCTCTCTCTCATCCCTTTCCCCATTTATTTGCGTGTTTTCCAAGTCCAGCTGTTCACATGTCCGCACAGCATCCTTAAGGCTTCAAACGGCTTATCTAAGGTCACGTCTCGGTGTTCTCGGTTTGCGGTTTTGTTTAAGATATCGGTTAAGATACGAAATCGGACTCGCGCGTTTCGGACGCCGGCGAAGAGGAGGTCGGAAGGACTCGCTCGCGTCTCGGACTTTTTAAAAATTTCTTTGGGAGATTTTTAAAGTGTTTTTTGGCGTTTCTTATTTTTATCTTTAAGAAGTCGTCGAGAGTAAAGAGCCTTTTTTTGGTGGAGGTTCTATTGTTCCTCTTTATTATTATTATTATTATTATTATTATTATTATTATTATTATTATTATTTATTGGTTTGTTTGCATGCTTCATTTATTTTTTTCATCCATTTGTATTTGATCGATGGCTCTTCTCCGGCTTACCGGCTTTTGTGGCTATGACCTTTGACCCACGAGTACCCGGCGTCCGGAAGTCGGGTCAGGTCGGGTCGAAACGCGTACATTCATTTCCTCGAGGCTGGGCGAAAGTCACACGAGGCTCGGCCGTTGTATTTACACCTTCCCTCAATTTTCAAACTTGTTTTCTCTTCACCCTTTTTTTTTTTTTTATCCCCCTCCCCCCTCCTTTTCTCTTGGCACCTTCAACCGCCAGCCAGCGCCTCCCGGCCAGCCTCCGGGTCCCGTAACTTTTCGGAAAAAAAGGAGGGAACTCTCGACTCCTCTGTCACCAGAAACTCGCGAAATGACATTTAAATGAGATGCCGCGTCCCCAGCGAGGCGTGTGAAGACCCTGAGGGGAAGGTGGAAGACGGCGGTTCGAGCCTCGGTGGCACTGCGGCGTGAGAGTCCAGTGGTGTTTTCTTGTTTCTGTGATGAACATGTATTAGGTCGTCTTGGAGTGCCTTGACTGTTGGAGGGTACGGCTTGGCCAAGGCTCAGAGGCACGAACAAGATTTTTTCTTCTCTCTCTCTTTTTTTTCTTACTTTTTTTTTTTTTTGGGGGGGGGGAGATTTTAACGTGGGGGGGTTGTACCATGTAGGCTTATTGAGGTGGAGGTTGCAGCGATTATTATTTGTTTCTTCTTGTTTTTTCTTTTATTAATTATCTTATATGTGCCCGGATTTGGTGATGATTGCAAATTGTAATCGTAAGTTATTGCTAGACTTTTTTTTTTTTTTTTTGAGTTTCACGTTGCATTTTAAGTACTTGCGGTATTTTGTTTGTTCTCTTCCTTTCTCGCTTTGTCGTAAACAGCTATTGTAACTTGATTAAGTTGAGTATTAGCCGCTAAGGGCTTTTTGCCTTGCTTTTTATTTGCTGCAAATGTGCTACACATGATAGCATTTTTTTTTTTTTTTTTTTTTTTTTTTTTTTTTGCTAAATTTCGTTTTATCTCTTTTTGTGCCGTTTTAGAAAGGCGCTGTTATATTTTGGGTGCATTTTAGGCAGAGGTAAACCGGCATGTAGATGGGCAAGAGATTTTGAGAAAAAAAAGGTTTAGGAATACTCATCAGGGTTAATATTTAAATCCGGGTTACTGAGAGGAAAATCACTGTAGGTTAATCTTGAATTCTAATCTTCCAGTGGGATTGTAAGGTTAGATTAAAGAAGAAAGGATTGCGATAAATTTTGATATAAATTTTGATTCATTATGAATAACGAAGGGATAGGGAGGGAGGGAGGGAGGGTAACACGCCTGGCCGAAGAGGGTGTTGAAAACTGGAACACGAAATTAACATCCCGCCTTTGGAGATTTTGCAGAAGAATGGCGCCAGATTTACTCTTTCGAACGATTAGAACATTATTACGTTCATTTCTCTGCACGAGTAACAATGATACCTAAATTCAAACGGCGTGCCAATGCAAAGTTTTCAAGAGAATCGTGTCCAAGTCAGCGGGAAAGTCCGCAAAAAGTGTGACAGTTTATTTCACATCCTCTTGAAAGCCGTACTCCATCCTACACATTTAACTTATTTATGTCAGTACTTGAAGAAAGTAGACGTGATGGAACTACAAACTGCGCCTCAACTCATAGTACAACGTTTTAGATCCTGACAAGGAAACGATTCTATAAAAAGAAAAAGATAAAAAAAAAAAAAAACATAAATATTTAATTTTCCAACTTTAATGAAACAAAATGACAATAAGCTAGTTTGAAAGTTGTCTATTTAGAAGAGTTAAAAAGAGCAATAAAACATACAAAATGGTTGATGCTCCTGTCATTCCATTTTATGTTTAAGTACTGGCCGGTAGGGAGACGCGATTGATACCCGGAGAATATTGATAAAGCAGGACTAGGTTGAGATAATGCGATAATGAGATAGTGAGTACTGTCCTTGTTACCAACTGACTGGCTTTGCTAGTGGTTAATTTTCGTTCTCGTTTTGGACACTTCTTTTTCATTTAGATGTTAGTTCTCTGTACGTGGATATATATATATTTTCAGTTTGCTCTATTTTTTTTTTTTTGTTTTTTTTTTTGTTTATGCAAGTCCCCTCCCTCATATAGCACATGAAGAATGATTAATCGACTGAAAAAAAAAACAATAATAAGCAATATCTCTATTAAGAGAATTCTAGTTCTAGTTTAAAGATAAAATTGAATGATTTCTCCCATCGCTACTAACCCATCTATTAATGGTAGATTAAGTCGGCTTTGCTAAACAAATAGGCCTGTTAGAGTAGGTTTCCCCTTGGTGTGCAAGTTGGTGCCCGGCGTAGATAACTTAGAAAAACTTTCCCATCTAAAGTTTTTTTGGTTGTAAAAAAAGAAGCTTATATTAATACTAATGACTGAATTGTGGTGATGTAATATACATCTCTCTTTTTTTGATATATAAATACAAACTTTTATTTTTTTTTTTTTTCTTTTTTTTTTGTTCTGTTTTGTTTTTTGTTTTGGCACAGGGATGGGCGCATGGCCAAGTTATATCTAGACTTGAGATGTTGCTAGAGCAAAACTAGTCAAGTTCACAGCTAGTTTGGATCTTGTTCTAGAGTTTGTGTCCAGATATAATTTGTAAGGTCATTCTAGTGTTGAGGGAACTAGGCCGCCTCGAGATTACACATTTTCAACCGCATCCTGATTTTGGGCGGATGCGGCACCTAGTCGTTATTAGAAGTCGTCTTAGAAACGAGGCCAGTCATTGGCTACGATTCTCACAAGATTTAGGCCTAGTCATGTAGGGGATGCGTTAAGCCCTCTCTCGCTTTTTTTGATGTCACGCCAACAGGTTTGCTGCAGGGGAACTCGACCCGTCACTGTATTTGCACTTTTGATCAAACCGTTTTATTAAAATTATCGAAATATATTAAGAATTGTAAAAAAGAAGATTTAAAAAAAAATCAAACCATTTCTAAAATTTTAAGAAATATAGATACGGCTATCCGAATTTTTTTTTTTTTTTCTTTTTTCTTTTTTTGAATTTTAGAAGAGTTCCCCTCCAAACGCCTGGAAGAAAACGAGACTAGGGAGGAAGTACAACAGTGCCAATTCCATCACTTTTTTAACTATGCAACTGCGATAGACGTTGATAATACTCATTTTGTGGTCTAGTCAGGGGCGCTCGTGTACCCCAAGACATATTTGATGCGCTGCTATATTTTTTATTGACTACACAGGGTGCTGAGGCTCCTAAAAATCAGGGAAAGGTTGTGGTATTTTGACGTTTGAGAGTGTAGAGAAGCCATAGACCAACATGGTGAAAATACATTCAAAACTTTATTAAAAAATATAAATGTAATGAAATAATCGTGATTTTCAAAATAATGATCAGGACGGCCTTGATTTTAAGGAGGTACAATATTTTTTTTTTTCTCTGTCTATTTCTTTTTTTTTCTGTAAATCAACCATTTTACAAATTGCTAGAATGTGTTTTCATTTCGTGGTCTCATTACGCGTGAATATTATATATACATAAATATTAAAATGCCCTAAAAAAAAAAATATTTATATTATTTTACAATACTTGATATATATCTACTTTTTATTGATTCGGTGAGTTTGTGATGTATGAAGCAAATATTCGTTGGAAATGCTTTTTTACTCACTTTTAGGATGAAATGCCCGGGCTTCTGAGGCGTTGGGGAGCAGAGATCAGCTGATCGTTCCCCTCTCTGTCTTTGTCTGTTTTCGCCAATTTTGGGATTTTTTTTTTTTTTTTTTGTTCCGTTTATTTATTTATTTGTTTGTTTGTCTATTTATTTGACCCGTTTTTTGTTATTCGTTCTATGGTATGCGTTGCTTTTTTTTTTTTTCTTTTTGATTCTCTGTCTTTTTCTCTTTTTCTTCTTCCCTCCTTTACTCCGGTTATCCATACCTCCCCTTCTTCCTCTCTTTCTCCCTCCTTCATCTCCTTTTCGTCTTTCCTCCTTTTCTCCCTCATTTCCTCGCCCTTTCTCCCTCACCTCCTCTCCCTCCCTCCTCTTTCCCTCTCTTCCTCCTCTCTCCTTCTCTTTCCCATACCCTTCATCTCTTTCCTATCTTCTTTTGCACTTTCCTCTCTTTATTCTTGTCACTCTTTCTCATTACATACTTCCCTCCCGCAGAGTACAAGATTATTTTCATATCTTACACTCTCAAACTTATTTTTTTTTGGTGCATCTCAAGACAGCACAATCTCGTTCTTAGGCATAATCATCTTCTTCCTCTTCGTTTCATTTCCTTTCGTGTGTTTCATATTTTTTCCCGTTTTTTTTTTTTTTTTTTTTTTACCTTTTTTCGATTTTTTTTTTTTTTTTTTTTTTTTTTTTCGGCTACGATTTTATTTTTCATGTATTGTTATTGTTTTTTTTTTTTTTTTTTTTTTTTTCTACGTCTGTTCGTTTTTTTTTTGAAGGGCGAAAATGTTGACTTATTTTTTGAAAAGTCCGTTTTCATTTCCTAACTCGTAAAATGGAAAAAAAAAATTAATCGATCCTTTTCTCTGGTCTCTTTCAAACGCATCGGTTGAAGATTCCCGAACTATTAAAAATATATATATATAAAATAAAAATACAAAAAAAATATAATATATATTGATTTCCTCCACCCATCACGTTTCAACTTTTCAATTAGATCCTAGGCTTCATTGAGGTGCAACTGCAAAGCTCCATTGATGCTACAACAATTTGAGAAAAAAAATACAAAAAAAAAAAACAAAAAAATTTAATGCAAGGTTTCATTCTTACGGCGATCGTCGGCCGTCCCCTTCCAATATCATTTGTATTCAGGCAGTGTTTCACTTTTCAAAAATAATGGCACAGCTTTTTGGTATTGGAAAAGGGTCTTCCCGACTCTGTGTTTTTTTTTATTATTATTATTATTATGATCATTTCCTTTCGAATGGGAATAAGAAAGTTCTTTTTTCCATTCTATTGCACAATTTTTTTCTGAATATTTACGATGTTAATGTGTCACATTGGAAAAAAAAACAACAGCAAATTTCCCATTTCAAAGCATGCATTTCTCTCATTTATTATATTATTCTGTGTTTTTCTTCTCCCTTCTTCATACTCTCACTCTCTCTCTTTCTCTTTCAATTAATTTACGCATATCATAATTGTAATTTTCTACTTGTAATTTTGATGTTCTCATGAGGGACATCGTTACAGTTTGTTTTCCCAAGGTATCCCCCCTCCCGGACCCCCCCTCCTCAATGAGATTAAAAATCGGTGTCTGCAACCATGATCACTCTCCCGGGGCCTATTTCGAACGCATTTCTTCTTAAAATAACGATTAATATGAGTTGCAAGCGTCACTAGCAACAGCCACTTCCCCCTCTGTCATTTTTTTTTCTTCAGTTCATATTTCATATACTCTATTTAATAATATCGGAACGAGGGGATAGAAGTTTAAAAGAAAAGAGTTTTTTTTCAGTCGATTTAATAGGCCTGGGAAGGAGCAATGGCGTGCAACATCGTAGCTTGAGAAATCAGGCAAGCAAAGGGAGGGGGGGGAGACAAACACCCATGCTTTCACATAGAGGTCTTTGTGTCGGCCAGGGAGTCGTGGCGTACAAGTCTACGGGAACCCCACGCCCTAGTTCACTACCCTCCCTTTGGTGGATGCCGTCTCCCTCCCTCCCCCCTCCGCCCTTTGAACCCTCCTCCCCACCCCCCTCATCATAGGTGGCTAGGAGGGGGTGGTGGCCAGGAGGGCAGGGGGAGTGGGGGTGACCGGTCAAAAAAGGGAGCGGGGGTTGGCAAGGGAATTAGATGGTTTATTACATCTCTCTCTCTCTCTCTTTTTTTATTAGTAAACTAAGGCTGACTTTAATAAGATCTGACAATTTTTTTTTTAAAGATCGAGGCAAAACTCGGCGATGTAGCAATTTCCTTTTTTTTTTATCATTATCATTTATTTATTTTGAACAATGTGGAATGTATCCTGTTCTGCTGACAATGCCTCTGATGGTATACACGCTAGGCCGTCGATTCGCCAGAAAAAAATAATAAAATAGAGAGGCCAAGCGTGCTACCACCAGAAGCGATTATGTATGCCTAAAAATAAGTGCTACCACCTAAAAGTAATTTAAAAAAAATTGATTATGTATGTATGTAAAATAAATATAATGGTCAACATATAAAAAACAACTTCTATTTCCTTTTAGTATCTCTGCCAAATACTTCAGTCTAGAGTGTTCTAGATGATATAAGCTGAGCATGCATGATACCCGAGGCATGAGTAAGGGTTGACCCAATGTTTAGACTCTAGAAACTCTAGTGAAATCTAGATTTCTCTCGTAATTCTAGTGTATTTCTTACATATTTCTCTTTAGAGGTGCAGTAAACTTTGGCGGTGAACTAGGAGTAGGCGCGAACATAGTGTTTTCCTATGACTATGATTATTCAAGTAGAACCAGTTAGGGAACTATATGTAATGGTAGAGGAGAAAGCCTGACGTTTGAATAGGTAATCAGAGACTCTTTAAGATGATGGCAATCTTAGATTTACCTCTTCCTCCCGCTCCGCCCCCCGCCCCCCTCTCGCCCCCTCGCCCTCCCCCTTCTTAAAACTGCTTCTTTGGCATCATTATTATTATTATTATTATAGAGGCCGAGATTAATGGCTGTGTTGTAGCTCTATCTCTTTCTCTCCCCCCTCCCGCCCCCCCTCCCCCTTTTATATATATACTTGTACTTTATTGCGAATTTTATCATACGAGCATTGTAGGGCTATATACATACATCTCATTTTTTGTTTAAAAAAATTATATATATATAAGGAGAATTAAAAATACGTAAATTCTTCATTAAAGAAATTTGAAATAGAACGAGATGTAACGGTCCCTGAGTCTTTGAATGTAATTTCCCGCCAATAATTTGAATTTGTGTTTGCCTCATAGCTTTTGGCGGGAAATTTACGACAGGGGCGAAGTGGACATTTCAATAAAAAAACAATATATATACATATATTCCAAGGATTTATTTCAGTGTACCCTACAACTGCTGTAGAACTTAAGCTTCCCAACCTCCCCATGTTACAATATACATATATATATATATATAGCCTTTTGCTGTACGATTGTGTGCCGTCCATTTCTTATGACAATTAGGATGCTCTTCTGTTGTACTTTGCCGAGTTTATGATGTAATATGATAAAGCTGTGTTCAGCCTTAGAGGGGAAATTCCCACCTTCGGGTTGGTTGTATAGAGGCGAGCCCTTTGGAGGAATTTTCCCCTGTAGATGTGATTTATATATATATATTTGAAGAGAAAAGTAATGCTGGTTATCTTATTTGTCTTTGAGCGTTTCTTGTCAATGAAGTATTTGTTTTTGCGTCAGATACTTGTCGGAGTTACATATATATATACGGGTACATGTGCGTATCCACATTTGCATGCACAGACATGTATGTATATGTCTGTATGTACACAGGCACACACACACACACACACACACACACACACACACACACACACACACACACACACACACACACACACACACACACACACACACACCGCCGCGCGCGCGCGCAAACAAACAAACAAACAAACAAAAACAGATAGACACAGAAACACATACAAGTTTATTTACACGTGCACCTACATATACATGTGCATGTATATGTACAAATACGTGTACATGTACACATATATATGCATGTATGCATACATGTACATATACACTGGTATAAGTACACCTACATGTACAAATACATGTACATCTATATGTACACGTGTACGTTATGTGTGCATCACATACACACACACACACACACACACACACACACACACACACACACACACACACACACACACACACACACACACACACACACACACACACACACACACACACAAATAAACATACATAGTTACAGTGCATGCATGTACATATATAGCCAGTCTACCTGTATTTGTGGGTAACTGTATAGTCCGCATATACGCTAATCTTACCATCACAGTGTAAGAAAAAAATCACAATGTATAATAAAAGCGAAAAGACAAATAATTAGCATAACGATAACCACTGACCCCCTACCCCCCCCGATCCACCCCCCCACCACAATTTATCCCAGAGATGCAAAAAGTTTGGATATTTTTATCCTCACTTTGTCCTCCTCCTCCTCCCTTACCCCCGCACACCCTAACCCCTCTCCTCCACCCCCTCCGTCAATTAACCCCAACCCCACCCCCAGCTCCCTAACCAATCACCCCCCCCCCCCCATTCGAAGCCAATCACACCCTTACCCCTACCCCAATTCCCTCCTTCCTCCCTATCCTCCTACCCCTCCACGCAATTTCCCTCAAACAACCCTCCATTCCCCCCCTAACCCCCTCCATCCCCTCCCCTCCACCCCCACCCACCTTAAACCACCCAACCCCTCCATTTCCTTCCTCCCCCCCTCACCCACCCACTCCACTCCCCACCCCCAAACACCCCCCCCCCTCCACACACACACCAACCCTCCAACCCCCCTAAGGCTGATCACAGCTGACCACGTTTTCTGTGGTTATAGGCCTGACTGCAGCCATACCCATCAGAAATGAGACTCAAAGCTCCACCAAAGGTCTAACCTCCAATTCGGTTGCCCCAATTCGCGCCGTCCATGTATTGGCACCTGGTAAGAAACGCATTAAGTTCGTTGTAGCAAATGTTAAACTTGCTAATCCAATTTTTAATAATGCAGATACATTCTCTTTATTTTTTTTTTGTGGGTTCCAGTTGTAATGATTTTTTAAAGATATTTTTTTATTGTTATTATTATTATTTATTTCTTTTTTTTATATATATTCACGAAGGCTTTTTTTAGGGAATATGTAGTACCAGATACCTCTTTGAGAAGTTTGTGTCAGAAGGAAGGAAATATTTATATACACAATTCGGGATTAAAAGATGTATAGCAGTTACATATATATTTTTGTATGTGTGTAAAATCACCATATATATATAAAATTATATTTGAAATCCATACATTTTTTAATGGAGTTAATGGGTCACCATTTACCATGCCAAGGGTTAGTGCACGTAATACCCCCATTAAAATATGACAATATAAATGAACTTATTTGTACGTAGTTGTATTTTTTTCACTGATTAAAATGCAAAAAAAAGAAAAAAAAATGTGATTTTTTTTCGGTTGTGCTAGATTTTTGTTTTTTTTGTTTAATGAACTAAACCAAAAGAACTGTATCCTTCATTGCAATAACTTAGTAGTGATTTATAGTCAAGAAAGAAGAAGATAGTTGTTAAGTTTGAACTTAGAAGAAATCTAAGGTTCCTGTCTTGTCAACCTTTTTTTATAATTTTATAATTTTTTTAACCTATTAGTACCTAGACTTGTTAAAAATAAACAATTGTAACCATTTTCCTTGTTGAGTTTTTGAGTAAGTCTGATATAATATATAATCACAAATTATATATATATATATAAAAGGGGGTATTATGACTTATATACATAAAAAAAAAAAATCAGAAAAAAATGATACCAAAAAAAAAAAAAAAAAGATCAACGTAAGGATATTTATAAAGCCAAAAAAGAGAGTGAAATGGCCGAGGGAAGATTGCAGAAGAAGGATGTAAAACCAGCGAAGTAAGTACCTTCACGACGAAGATGACGATGATGTTGTGCGATGCTATTCCTGTGATTCAAGACTAGCTGAAGAAACTAGCCCACAAGATAGACTTAGCAACTTTCTCTCACAACATTTTCCCTTAGAAAGAAATGTTACCACTTAGGTGAAACTTCTTAGAAGATGTTCTAGAACGAATGATATGGGATAGAGGAAGAATGAAGAAAGAAGAGTTGAACCTCCCATAGAATTACTTCTTCTAGACTATAGTATATATAGACTATAGCATCTATAGGTCATAGTATCTATAGAGCTAGCCAGTGTTTGGCGCGCGTTTCTTCTCTGTTTGATTATAACAATGTTTAGAAATTAATATAGATAGTAATTATTACTCTAATCTAGGT
>NC_051389.1:56512088-56519588 GCF_015228065.2 Penaeus monodon | reverse complement strand
TTTTAATCGATCTCTTAGCAACTAATTTTACACCCAAAATAAACAGACAAAAAAAAAAAAAAAAAAAATCAACCAAAAAAAAAAAAAAACGAGGTTAATATACAATAGAGAGGGTAGAGGGGGGTACAGTAGAGGTGGGGAGGGGGAGGGGAGGGGGGAGGAGGGTACCAAGACGTCCGCCATTTTGTTCTCGAAAGATTGTTGTGACGTGACGGGAAGCAGCGCCATCTTCAAGGCCGTGTGCGTGTGGGGGGGTGGGGCGAGTGGGGGTTGGGGGTGGGGGTGGGGGTTGTAGTGTGTGTGTGTGTGTGTGTGTGTGTGTGTGTGTGTGTGTGTGTGTGTGTGCGTGTGTGTGTGTGTACGTGTGTGTGTGTGTGTGTGTGTGTGTGTTTGTGTGTGTGTGTGTGTTTGTGTGTGTGTGTGTGTGTGTGTGTGTGTGTGTGTGTGTAAGTATATTTCTACCACTTATATCTATATAAATGATACATATAGACTATGTATGCATTAACATTTGTATAAGCGCAATATCCTTAATGAAACAAATATTACAGAACTGAATGAATAAAAAAGGTATCAGTTAAAAAAAAACTTTTCGTTGAAAATTATTATTGTTATTATTATTATTATTATTATTATTATTATTATCATTATCATTATCATTATCATTATCATTATCATTATCATTATCATTATCATTATCATTATTATTATTATTATTATTATTATTATTATTATTATTATTATTATTATTATTATTATTATTATTATTATTATTATTATTATTATTATTGTTATTAATTTTAAAAATACGAGTCTTCTTAAATATATATCTTTGCTAAAATATTGCACAAACACATGCACAAAAGGTTAATAATACAGAGATAGATTACAAACCATGTATCTTCCACAAATTATAATAGCATGCAGGGTATCTCATTCAACAATGCATCCGCTAATATCTGCCAAGACAAAGCAATTGCAATACTTAACTTCACGCCTCATGTATTCAGACATTTACGGGAATTTACAAGAGTTACTCCCAGTTATTTAGTTTTCTTTCTTGAATATTTTTCTCTCGAGTCAAACGTTTGTCTCGAACGTTTTTGGCCGAGGCGGTGCTTGGTCGCCATGTTGTCTCGGAACGTTTATTGTGCGGAGACTGTTGGGAGTGAACTGCATGAGTAAACGTTTTTCTTTTTCTTTTTTTTTTTAGCTTTTGAGAACGTTTGTTTGCTTGTTTGCGTTGCATATTTGGAAAACTGTTTGTTTGTGGATTTTTTTTCGTCATCACTTTTTCCTTTCCTCTCTCTCTCTTTCTCCTCTCTGTCTGTCTCCATCTTCTCTGTCACCTTTCTTGTTTTTTTTCTCTCTTTTATACAACTCTTATTTTCTCTCTCTTTCTTTGGCGTTCTATCTCTCACTCTCACTCTCACTCTCACTCTCACTCTCACTCTCACTCTCTCACTCTCAATCTCTTACTCTCTTACTCTCTTACTCTCTTACTCTCTTACTCTCTCACTCACATTCTCACTCTCTCACTCACATTCTCACTCTCTCACTCACATTCTCACTCTCTCTCTCTCTCTCTCTCTCACTTCTTTCACTGTCTCACCTCTCTTCCATTTAATTTTATCTCCTGCTAACTCCCTTTGCATTCTGTTTCTCAGATTTTCAACTTTTTACCTTGGAAAAAAATGTACAATAACTGTCTTTCACACATTGGAGTGACATTTTCTGCATTCTATCTCCTCCCCTATCTAAAATTGCTACTAACACCCTAAACCAAAGTCTTTGTCCCGTACTCCTTTCAGTTTCTGGTTCCTGGCCCGCTTCACCCCTCAACCTTGGCTCCTATCCCCTCTCTCCTCATTCTTCAACCCTCAACCTTTCGTTCCTACCCTCCCCCTCCCCATTTCTTCCCCTTTACCCTCGCACCTCCTCCCTCCTCTCCCCTCACACCTTCCCCCCTCCTCTCCCCTCTTCTCCCCCTTCCTTTCCCCTCCTCCCTCCTCTTCCCCTTTGCTCTTCCCTCCTCTCCCTCCTCCCTTCCTTTCCCCCTCCTCTCCCCCTTCTTTCCCCTCCTCCCTCCTCCTCCCTCCTCCTCCCTCCTCCTCCTCCCTCCTCTCCCCTCTTCCCTCCCTTTCTCCCCTTCCTCTCCCCTCTTCCCCCTCCTCTCCCCTCCTCTCCCCGCCCCTTCAGCCCGCAACTGCCTGATTGAGTTGCACGTGTTGAAAAAGGGGTGTCCACTCGGGCTCTGTGTGAAGGGGTGCGAGTGGGGGGTGGGGGGTGGGGGTAGGAGCTGTAGGGAGAGACAGACCTTTTCATAGCCTCGATATCCTGAATAAAAAAAAAAAAGAATGAATAAATAAAAGGTTTATAGTTAACTTATAGAGGGTGAGAGTGAGAGAGAGCGAGAGCGAGAGCGAGAGTGAGAGCGAGAGCCAGAGCGAGAGAGCGAGAGAGCGAGAGGGAGAGAGCGAGAGCGAGAGGGAGAGAGCGAGAGAGCGAGAGCGAGAGTGAGAGCCAGAGCGAGAGGGAGAGAGCGAGAGGGAGAGAGCGAGAGGGAGAGAGCGAGAGAGAGAGAGATCGAGAGAGCGAATTGAAAGGAAGAAAATGATAAAGAAAGAGAAAAAGGGAAAGAGAGAAAGAAAAAGAGCGAGAGCGAGAGAGCAAGAGAGAGAGCGAGAGAGAGAGCGAGATAGCAAGAGAGCGAGAGAAGGGAAAAAATACAAGTTTTAGATCCGGGTTGTAACAGATAGTGCTTGACACGGCCGGATAAAAGAGAGAATTGGGGTTATGGAACATGGAGACTGAAAGGGTACTGTTTTATAGAGTGTATATCTACCCCCATCCCCTCCCCCTCCCCCCTTTTATTTATTTATTTATGTTTTTATTCCTCTTCACCTTACGATCTCAGTCCGTTATTTTTTTGGTCATTTATTTTATTTTGTGTTTCTTCTTCTTTTTTTTGTCACTTGTTTTTGGTTTGTTTGTTTTCTTTTCTATCATATTTTTATCACTTTTGTTTATGGATCCTTTCATCATTCTTATTTTTGGTATATATACATGTGTATACACACACACACACACACACACACACACATCTTTTTGACGGGCAACTCTTATTTTTGATGTTTTTTATTTATTATTATTTTTTCCTATTATATAATCTCCGATTATCTTCCTTCCTCCTTCTTTTCTTTCCTTCTTCTCCTCTTTCTCTTCTTTTTTTTCTCTCTTCATTCTCGTCTTTCTCTTCCATCTTTCTTCTCTTCTCTATCTTTCTTCTCTCTCTCTCTCTTCTCTCTCTCTCGTCTTCTCTCCTTCTCTCTCCTCTTCTCTTCTCTCTCCTCTCTCTCCCCTCCTTTCTCTCTCTCTCTCCTCTCTCTCTCTCTCTCTCTCTGTCTTTCTCCTTTGATATCCCTTCTCTTTTTTCCCTCTCTTTTCTCCCTTCCTTATTTTCTCGTCCTGCCCTCTCCTTTCCCTCCTTCCTTCTCTTTCCTTCTCTTCCCTCTTTTCTCTTTCCTTACTTTTCCTTCCCTCTTCCCTTACCTCGTTTCTCTCTCCTCCCCTCTTCTCTCCTTTCTCCTTCTCTTCCTCTCCTTTCATCCTCTTCCTTTCTCGCTTCCCTCTCCCTTCCCTCCTTCCCTCTTCTCTTTCCCCTCATTTCTCTTTCCTTCTTTCCACCCCTTCCCCTCTCTTCCCCTCCATTCCCTCTTCCTCTCCCCTCATCCCATTTCTTGCAATTCCTCTTTTGTTCCTCCTTTCCCTCTCCCTTCCCTCTTTTCCTTCCCTCCTTCCCTCTCCCCTCCTCCTCTCCCCCTTCTTCCCTCTTCCCTCTCCCCTCTTCCCTTCCTCTCCCCTTCCCTCCTTCCTCTCCCCTTCCCTCCTTCCTCTCCCCTCTTCCCTTCCCTCCTTCCTCTCCCCTCTTCCCTTCCCTCCTTCCTCTCCCCTCTTCCCTTCCTCTCCCCTCTTCCCTTCCTCTCCCCTCTTCCCTTCCCTCCTTCCTCTCCCCTTCCCTCCTTCCTCTCCCCTCACCCCGATTCTTGCACGACAAGTGACATGAGAATGATCGATTCGTGCAAGGTATTAGTCGGCGTTTATGATCTCGGTTCTCCGAAGGAAAAACTATAGAGGAGAGTTATTGGGGGGAAAAAAAAGGTAGTAAAAAGTAATATGTACTATGAATGTTTGTGGAAATTGATGATGTGCGAGTTAAAACGGTTATGATTTTGATTTGTATGCATGTGCTGGTTTTCTCTCTCTCTTTCTCTCTTTCTCTTTTTCTTTCTCTTTCTCTTTCTCTCTTTCTTTCTCTTTCTCTCTTTCTTTCTCTTTCTCTTTCTCTTTCTCTTCCTCTTTCTCTCTCTCTCTCTCATACATCCGATTTGTCTCCATTTCTGAATAACATCAAGTAAAAAAAACAGTCTGTTTATATATCAGAGAAATATATATCAAATTCCGAGATCTTGTCAAAATAGTCAGAACAAACGAACAGAAAAAAACAACAAAATAACCATTAAAAACAAAAACAATCAAAGAAAGAAAGAAAGAAACAAACAAACGAGCAGCAGCGTCCTCTAGGTGAAAGGAAAGGGTTGGGGAGGGGGAGGGGAAGGGGGAGGAGAGAGGGAGGGGAGGGAAGGGAAGGGAAGGGAAGGGAAGGAGGGAGGGAAGGGAGGGAGGGGAAAGGAAGGGGAAGGAGGGGAAGGGAAGGGAAAGGAAAGGGGTAGGGGAGGGAGAGGGTGCAGTGGAATGACCGGGGGAGGAGGGGGAGGAGGGGGAAAAGTCTGACTTTAGGAATTAGGGAGGGGAGGGGGAGAGGAGAGACGGAGGGGGTGTTAGAGGGAGGGGGATGGTAGCGAAGGCCAGGGAGAGGGGAGTGGGGAGAGGAGAGGAAGGGGGAAGGGAGCCAGAGGGAGAAGGGAGCCAGAGGGAGGGGGAAAGAGGCCAGATTTAGAAGTAAGGGGGTGGGGGGAGGCCAGAGGGTGGGGCAGGGGCGCCAGAGGAAGGGGGGAGGGGTAGGGGGAAGAGATAGAGAGAAAAAAAGCGATAACCGTCATGACATGAAGGGAGAAACGATAACATTCCCGAACAATGTTGAGGAATTTTACGGTCAATTTCGGGTCAGTTTTGTTTGTGCGGCTTTTAACCAATTCTGTCGCTTTTATTTGTTTCATATACTTTTTTCCACCCTTTTCCCACCCTTTTTCACCCCTCTCTTTTTCTCTTTCTCTGTCTGTTTTCTTTTCTTCGTTTCTTTTCTTTTTTCTTTACTGCTCCCTTTATCTTTTTTTTTTCTTTTTTCCTTTCTCATGTTCTTTATTGCTCTCTTCCTCTTTTTCATATTCTTCCCCTTCTTATTCACCCTCTTCCTCTTTCTCTTTCATTGTCTTCCTCTTTTGCTTTCTCTCTCTCTCTCTCTCTCTCTCTCTCTCTTCCTTATAATTTTTCTTTATTTCTCTCCTTCTCATTCTTTTTCACTTTCACTTTCTCCCCCCTCCTTCTCTCTCCCTTTTTCCTTCTTTCTCCCTTTCTCTCCCCTTCTCTCTTTCTCTCTCTCTTTATTGAAATTCTATTATATTTTATCTATTTATTTTGCAAACCACAGCAGAGTGGATATCAAGTGTCCTGGCTTCCTTTATGTATGTTTTATGTATCCAGGGATGATGATGGGAAGGTGGATACATAGAGACGCTAAAAGATACGTGGTTGAACAGTGTATGATTTGATTTATATTTTTTTAAATCTATTTTCTTTGCATTACATTTTTTTTTTCTCGTTCGAGATTCAATTCCTTTCATTTATCTCATTCTCTTGCTAAATTTCTTTCTCTCCATCTCTCTCTCTCTCCCTCACTCTCCTTCTCCCTTTCCATCTTCCTCCCTCTCCCTATCCATTTTCCTCCCTTTCCTCCCTCCCTCTCCCTTTCTTCCCTCTCTCTCCCTTTCTCCTCTCCCTCTCTTCCTTTTCCTCTCCCTCTCCCATTCTCCTTCCCTCTTCCTCTCCCTCTCCCTCTCTCTTCCTTTTCCTCTCCCTCTCCCATTCTCCTTCCGTCTTCCTCTCTCTCTCTCCCTCTCCTATTCTCCTTCCGTCTCCCTCTTCCCCCTTCCCTACCCATCTCCTTCAGACGATTTCCTTTCAGAAAAACACCACAAATAAAGAGAATGAGGAGGAGGGGGGGGGAGGGGAGGAGAAGGGGTAAGGAAGGAGGTTATATAAAACGGAAAAGAAGGCAATAGAGAAGAGGCAGAAAGGGGGAATGGGAGGAGAGGGGAATGAAGGGGGGAGAGGGGAAAGGAAAAGGAGGGTGATAGGGGGAGGAGAGGGAATGAAAGAAGGGTGAGAACAGGGAATCAAAGAAGGAGGAGAAGAGGAAAAGAAAAGAGAAAGGGGGAGAGGAAAAGAAAAGAGTGAGAGGGGTGAGCGAAAGAAAGGTGGAGAGGACTGAAAGAAGGGAATAGAGAGAGGGAAAGGAAGGAAATGAGGAAGAGGGGAAGAGGGGAGACAGGAGAAGGAGAAAAAAGGAAAGAAAGGAGAAGGAAAAGGGGAGAAGTAGCAAGGAGAAGGAAAAATAGAAGCAGATGAGGAAGAAGAAGTAGGAATAGGAAGTAGAGAGAGAGAGAGAGAGAGAGAGAGAGAGAGAGAGAGAGAGAGAGAGAGAGAGAGAGAGAGAGAGAGGAGAGAGAGAGAGAGAGGAGAGAGAGAGAGAGAGAAGAGAGGAGAGAGAGTGAGAGAAAAGAAAATGGAAGAGAGAGCGAGAGGCGAGAGAACGATTGCGATAAAAGAAAGCGAGAGAGAGAGGGAGGGTGAGGGAGTGAGAGGGGGAGAGGAGGGGGAGAGGGTGACCTATCGAACAAGGATTGGGTGGCGATAGCATAATTTCCCCCCAATTTATAGACGCAATCCAATTCACTTGCACATATCGAGTATCTTGGCGTTATCTTAGACGCTCTTTCCTATAGTCTCCCCTTTTTGACTTTGAAATAATGATAATGTTTTTTTTTTCCTTCTTTCTTTTTTTCTTTTTTTTTTCTTCTTTTTTTTACGGAAGGGTGTGGGTGCTGTTATGGGATTCTGATGTGGATGTGGAATTTGAATGTGGATGTGGATATAGAATTGTGATGTGGATAAAAAAAAACTGTAAAGTGGATGTGGATATAGAAATTTGTAGATAGAGAATGGTTATATGGATGTGGGTACGGATGGAGATGTGAATGTGATAAAGAGAGAGGGAGAGAGAGAGAGAGAGAGAGAGAGAGAGAGAGAGAGAGAGAGAGAGAGAGAGAGAGAGAGAGAGAGAGAGAGAGAGGAAGGACTCGGTCAGATGGCAGGGTGGCTGTTCCTGCAATGGTGCCTGTGATTTCTATTTTGTTTTTTTGCCCTTGACAGAATGTTCATTTATTGATTTTCGCGTCACGGCGGCAAGGAGACGGGGCTTGGCGAGGGAGGCTCACCCTGACGCGGGTAACAGGGATGGTTCGCCGGTTACCACTCCCT
>NC_051389.1:56502985-56511988 GCF_015228065.2 Penaeus monodon | reverse complement strand
AACCAAAAAAAAAAAAAAAAAAAAAAAAAAAAAAAAATACAAAACATACAAAATTAGACATAAAACTATTCAACTTTTCTACACACCCGCACAGATGGGGTCGGGTGTCCACAGATCCGTTCCCCGGTTGCTTCTCTCGCGCACTTGAAAACAGTAAAAGTTCCTCTCCTCTCTCCTTCCCCTTCCCCTCCTTTCCTTTTTCCTCTTCTCTCCCCTCCCATCCATCTCCCCCTCACCCCTCCCTCTCCCCATTACCCCTGTCCCTCCCTCCCCACTCATGCCCCCTCTTCCCCCCCCTCCTCCTCCCTACCTCCCCCCCTCCCTATCTCCCTCCCCCCACCCATCCCCCTCCCCTCCCCCCCTTCCCCCCCCCATTCCCCCCCCCTCCCTCTCCCCTCCCATCCTCCTCCCTCTCCTCCCTTTCCCCAACCATCACCCCCTCCCTTCCTCCATCTCCCAACCCATCACCCCCTCCCCATCCATCCCCCCCCTCTCTCTCCATCTCCTCCCCCCCCCCTCCCCACCCCCCCTCCCAAGTCTCAGCATCTCGGAGACCAGCATCAGATCCCCCTCATCCTCCAGCGTTGATGGAGAAACGCCTCGGCCTTTGTCTCGCCCAGATACGGAAATTGGGACAGGCAATGGGAAGTAAGGCTTTTCTCTGAGGTTTTTAAAGGGGCGTTGTTGGAGGCGTGGGGGGGGGGGGGGGAGGGGGGGGGGGAGGTGGGGGGGGGGGAAAGTGGGGGAGGTAGGGGTTTTGGGGGGAGAGTTAGGGGGATTTTGGGGGAGGTGGGAGGGGAGGGGATGTGGAGTGGGCGTGGGGGGGGGGGAGAAGAAAAGGGATGGGGGAGTGGTAAAGGGGGGGGGGGGGTATGTGGAGTGGGGTGTTTGAGGTGGGGAGGGATGTGGAGTAGAGGGAGTATGGAGGAGGGGGGGGTCGAGGCATATGGAGGTGGGTGACGTGGGTGGAGGGGTAATTTGGGAGGGGAGAGGGAGGTTGGAGTGGGGGGTTGGAGGGGGGGAGGGGGGGGTTTGAAGTAGAGTGAGTACATAAGGTGGGTGGAGTGAGAGAGTATTTAAAAGAGGGGGAAGGTGGGTGATTTGAAGAAGCGAGTGGTGAAATGGGGGGAAATCGATGAAGGGGGAATTTGGGGGGTGACGAGATGGGATAAAGCAGTGAGTGAAGTGGGGGAATCTAGAACGGTGAAGGGGGGAAGAAGTTGCTGAGAGAGGATGAAAGGGAATCATTTAAAAGGGATTTACCTTTTAGGATTTTGAAAAAGAAAGTATTTTGGGGTTTCTGGGATAAGGGTTTTTCATTTTTTTTTCTATTTGTCTTATTTCTGTTTATTTTTTTTTATATTTTTTCTTTTCTTCTCTTTCGGTGGTGAAGAGTGAAAGAATTTGTAAAGGGTTGTAAAAAGGGGTTTTTTAGCTGGATGGAATATATATATACACATTTTAAAGTTTATACACATGATTATGTTGTCAAAATCCCATACAAAAATAATGATAAAAAAAATTTCTTTTTAAAAATAGTTTTCCTTTTCCTGAGGTAAAAGATAGTCAAAAAAACTATGAAAAATAGTTGAAAATTGGTTCATCAAAACATTTTTTTTTTTCAAAAAAAAAATCATAAAAATAAACAAAAGGGGACGTAAATAAAATATATATATATATATATAATATATATATATTTTATATAAAATATATATAAAATTTTTAATATTATATAATAATTATATAAAATTTAATATAAAATATAATATATATATTATATATATTATTTTTAATTAATTTTAATATTATAATAAATTTTAATATAAAATTTGATCATTTTCCCTCCAGTTTTCCGAAAAAAAAGAGGGGATTTTGTACGGGACCCCCCCAACAGCGGGAGTCAACTTGGGCCTAAAATAACGAAATCTCTTCATAAAATATTTAAAATGAGGAGTCGAAATTTAATTTCCTGAAAAATTAAGTCCAGTTGGGGGGATAAGGGGGGGGGGGGAAAATAAAAAAGTTATGTCACAGCAGATGGCAGTGTTCGATTTTTTTTTTTTTTTTTTTTTTGTCCTAACTTTTTTTGTAAGCCATAACTTTTTTTTGTAAGTCCATAAATGTGTCTACAGGGAATACCCTTTCGAAAACTCCGCACATTGGATGAAAGCATAAGCCCAATTTTTGCTATAAAATAATCACCATTTATCGGGAAAGCATTTTTCCCCACATTTTTCCCCCATCCTATTCATTAACTTTTGAAAAAAAAGTAGAAAAAAAATTACGATAAGTTCTCCCCATGCCGCATCAATCAGTAAATTTGGGTTTTCTCTCATCTACAAAAACTTTAAAAGGAAAATATATTGGAAAGTTTTTTAAAAAATTTCGTTTTCTATATCCTTTGGTTTAAAGATTCGTAATATCAGGGCGGGAAAAAAGATGAAGAAATGCACGAAATTCCAGCTTGTTTCTTAAATGAAAATCACTTAAATATCTTTAGGTTGGTGACCCGCAGAAAGGGGGCTTTTTGTTTTTCGTTTTCAGGTGATTATAATCTTTTTTTTTTTTTTTTTTTCTATTTTTTTCAGTATTGTCATCATCATTTATAGTTATTATTATCATTTTTATTATTTTTATTATCTTTTCATTATTATTTTCAAATTACATTACCCTTATTTAAACTCTTCACATCATCATCTCATCATCCATCATCATCATCATCACATCAATCATCATCATCTTCACATCATCCCTCATCATCATCATATATCATCATCATCATCATCATCTCATCATCATCATATCACATTCATCACATCATTATAAAATCAATCACCATTACATTACATTACATTACATTTCATTTTCATTTTCTTTTCATTTTACATTTTCATTTTTTTTTTCAAACTTTATATCTCATCATCTCAATAAACACATCATTTACACCAACCCTAAAATCATCATATCATTCACAGTAATCAACAACCAAAATATTATAATCAAGTATTATTTCATTTATTTTACCAATATATAATTAATATTATATTAATATTTTTCAATCATTCAAACAAATGGGAATCTATCATATTGGGTAAATTAAAAAATTTTTACCCTTTCTTTCAAACAAAAAAAATTTTTTATATTTTCATTTTTATATTAACTCATACACGGCCATTCATAAATTAAGATTCCTTACAGTTATGTAAAATTTAAACTTATTGGTTTTGGCTTCTTTCAACCACAAAATTTTCTCTTATATTTTTTCCCGTTATAATAACCCCCCCCCCCACTCACCCCCTCGCACATAAACTGGGACCAACTGACACCCTATCTTATTTTTTTTATTTTTTTTTTTTTTTTTAAGGGGGGTTTTTTGGGAAATTTTTTTTTATTTTAACAGAAAAAAAAAAAAATAATAAAAAAGGGGGTAAAATAAAAAAAAATAAAAATATTAAAATAAAAAAATTAAAATAATTAATTTTTTAAAAAAAAATTTTAAAATAAAATTATATAAAATAATATATAAAAATAATAAAATATTATATAATTTTTATAATTTAAAATTTTTAAAATTAAATTTAAATATATATATAAAAATATATATATATAATAAATAATAAAATTTTAAATATATATATAATTATTTATATATATAAAATATTATAAAATAATAATATATATAAAATTTTAAATATAATAAAAATATATATATATATATATATATATATATAATGAGAGATGACCTATATATTATCTAATAGCAGAGAGAGAGTATACGATATAGAGTATCGGACAGAGATAGATGAGGACATATATAGATCATAGAGAAGAGAGTAGAGAGATATAGAGATTATTATTATAGATATAGATAGATTAGATTACAGGATATAGTATATAGTATAGAAGAGATATATAGTGATATAGATAGAGAGTACATATAATTATGACATGTAGAATATATATATATATATATAGAGAGATAGATATAGAGATATATAATAGTATGAGAGGACATATAGATAGATATATATATATGATATAGATAGATGATATCTAGAGAGAGGAGAGAGGAGAAGAGAGAGAGAGTATTACATATATATAGATAGAGAGAGATAGAGATATATATATATAGAGTAGTGATAGATATAGATAGAGGTGAAGATAGAAGCTAGAGAGAGAGAGAGATATTATATATATTACAGTATAGTAGAGAGAGAGAGATAGATATATGTAATAAGAAGAGAGAGAGAGTAGATAGATGTAAGTATAGAATATAATAGAGATATAGATGACATAATAGAGATAGAGATAGATATAGAGATAGAGAGATGTAATACAGATATATAGAGATATTACATATATAGAGAGATATATACAGATATTATATGATATATAGTATATGTAATTAAGCTAATATATGTAAGAGGTTATATAAATAAGATGACATGCGGATAGATAATAATAATAGAATATAGATAGAGAGATACTATAGAGATATATAGATATATATATGTAATATATATATATAGAGATCTATATATAGTATATAATAGATATAGATGATATATCTAGGATAGATTATATAGGTGTAATATATTAGATATACTACATATATATATTACGATATATATAGATAGATATATATATATATATATATTAGGGAATATAGATATATGTAATATATTATAATAGATATATAGATATATATGATAGTAGATAGAGATGTGAAGCGATATATTATATAGATATATAATAAAGAGAGTATATATTATATATATAATATATATATATAAGTTATATCTATATAACCTATATATATGTTATCTATATAGATATATAGATAGATAGATGATATATATATATAGAGAGTAGAGAGAGACATATATAGATGTAAGATATATATAATATAGATATAGAGATATAGAGGATATATATATATATATATGTAATATATCTATATATATATATGTTGTAATATTACTATGATATATATATTATATATATATATATATATATATATATATATATATATCTATATATATATTATATGGATATATAGTCTTATGTGTGTATGTGTGTGTGCGCGCGTGTGTGTATGTGCGTGTGTGAGTGCGCGCGCGTGTGTGTTTATTAATATTTTTCTTTTTTATGTTAATATGATAAAGAGACCATAAAGTTCGTGACACCATAAACACCGACTTAAGAGGCCCACAACGAAACACAAGAGACCGCACATGAACACGACCTATAACTAAAGCAGATGGAATGTCACGCTTGGATCTTACAAACACCGTCTATATGATGCCGCCCTGTTGGGTATGAGGTGGTGTGGGGGGGGATGGGATTATAACAGGAGAAAAAAAATATAGAGAGAGGAAAGAGGTTTTGGTGTGAGAAGAACAGCCAAACCACGTGATATTGTTTAATTTTTATCATCCAGATCTGATAAGGATCTATACTATTTAATGAGATGGATCGGGAACATATGAGTTTGTCTATATAATAGATAGTTATATATATATATATATATTTTTTTGTAGTGATAATGATAAGGGTAATAATGATGATGTAATGTGTTAGCCAACTATGACATTGGATGGTTCCATTCTGATTGAATATAATGAGATAATAGGAATGATAATATTAATTGATGATGATATAAAACACATCGGTAACAATAGCAATGATAATAATGACGAGAGATGATGATGAGTATTGGTGATGTTGATTACTGATGATGATGATGATGATGATGGTGATGGTGATGGTGATGGTGATGATGATGATGATGGTGATTATTGATGATGATGATGATGATGAAGATGAAAATGAAAATGAAAATGAAAATGAAAATGAAAATGAAAATGAAAATGATAATCGATAATGTAATGATAATGATACAGGATAAGATAAGATAATGATGATGATGATGATGATGATGATTGATTGATGAAGATGATGATGGATGATGATGATGATGATGATGATGATGAATGATGATGATGATTTTTTTGATGATGAAGATGATTAATAATGGTAATGATAATGATAATGATAATGATAATGATAATGATAATAAGAATTAATGAAAATGATAATAATAACTATAACATGATGATGACAATACTGATAAAAATAGAAAAAAAGGAAAAAAAAAAGATATATAATCACCATGATAACGATGAAACTAAAAAAAGCACCACCCTTTCTGCTGGTACACCATGACCCTAAAGATGATTTAAGTGCTATTTCACTTAAGCAACCAGAGCTGGAATTTCGTGGCATTCTCTTCAGTCTCTTTAGCACCGTCCTGATATACAGAATCTGCTCAAACCAAGTGTGATTATAGAAAACGACAATTCTTTAAAACGTTCACCAATAATTTCGGTTAGCTTTGTTTAGACTGAGAAGAGAACCCATTGACTGCTTGATGCTGGCAGCTCGGGAGAACATTATCAGTAACTTTTTCTCACTTTTTGGTTTAAAAGTTAATGAATAGGATAGGGGGAGAAAATGTGGGGAAAAAGCATTCCGTAAATGGTGATTATTTTATAGCCTAAAAGGTTGGCTTATTGTTTCATCCATATCGTGACGGTTATGTTTTCGAAATGAGTTACTCTCTGTCAGGACACAGTTATTGGAATTACAAAAAAAGTTATGGACTTACAAAAAAAAGTTATGGACAAAAAAAAAAAAAAAAAAAAAATCGAAACACTTGCCATCTGCTGTGACATAACTTTTTTATTTTCTCTCCCCCCCCCTTATCCCCCCAACTGGACTGAAATGTCAGGGAAATTGAATGTCGACCTCCTCAGTTCAACTATTTTATGAAGAGATTTCGTTATTTTAGGCCACAAGGTAGACTCCCGCTGTTGGGTTGCTGGACAAAATCCCATCATTTTTTTCGGAAATCTGGATGTGAAACTGATAACTAATTTAATGCATATATCTTATACTATATATAATATATATAATATATAATATAATATATATATCTAGATATATAGATAGATAGGTATATATATATATATAATATATATATATATATATATAATATATATATATATATATATATATATATATATATATAATATATATATATACCATATATATATTATATATAATATAGTTGATGTTACTTGTCCCCGTTTGTTTACTATTTTATGATTTTTTTTCTGAAAATGAAAAAAATGTTGTGATGAACCAATTTCAACTATTGTTCATAGTTTAATGGACTATCTTTGACCTAGGAAATGGAATAATATTTTAAACAGAAATTGCTTTTTATCATACTTATGTATGGTATTTCTGACAACATAATCATGTTATAATCTTGATAAATAGTGTATATATATATGCCATCACAAGCTAAAATAACCCTTTCTACAACACCTTTAACAATTCTTCACTCATCACTCACTCGAAAGAAGAAGAAGAAGAAGAAAATGATAATAATAAAAATAAACAGAACTAAAGACAAAATAGAGAAAAAAAAAATGAAAACCGTATCCACAGAATCCTCAAAAATAATTTCTTCATTCCAAAATCCCTAAGTAAATACGGGTTAAGTGATTCCCTTCATCCTCTCTCAGCAACTCTTCCCCACTTCACCTCGTTCTAGATTCTCCCACACTCACTCAATACGCTTCAGTACTCAGTCTGTCACCCCAACTTCCCACTTCATCTGATTCCCACATTCACTCACTCGCTCCTCTCAAATCACCCACTCTTACGCACTCTTATAAATACTCTCTCACTCCAGCCCACTTAGTACTCACTCTACTTCAACCTCCCCCTCCCCAACTCAACCACCCACTCCACACCTCCCATAATCCACTCCAACTTACCCCTTTCCACTCCACGTCACCACCTCCATATGCCTCGACCCCCCCCTCCCTCACTTACTCTCTCTACTCCCACCATACCCTCCCACCTCAAACACCCAACTCCACATAACCCCCCCCCCCATTTCACACACTCCCCCAATCCTTTCCTTCTCTCCCTCCCCAACGCACACCCACATCCCCTCCCATCTCCCGACCTCCCTCAAAATCACTAACTCTCCCCCGAAACACCCCTACCTCCCCCCACTTTCCCCCACCTCCCCAACCTCGCCCACCCCACCACCTCCCCCCCCCAACCCCACGCCACCAACAACGCCTAAACAACCATCAGAGAAGCAGCAGTTACTCTCCCATTGCACATGTCCAATTTCACGTAATCTGGGCGAGACAAAGGCCGAGGCGTTTCTCCATCAACGCTGGAGGATGAGGAGGATCTGAAGCTGGTCTCCTAGATGCTGAGACTCGGGGAGGGGAGGTGGGGAGGGAGGTGGGGAGGAGGATGGGAGAGGAGAGGGAGGAGGATGGATGGGGAGGGGGTGATGGGTTGGGAGATGGAGGAAGGGAGGGGGGGGGTGATGGTTGGGGAAAGGGAGGACGAGAGGGAGGAGGGAAGGGAAGAGGGGGGCATGAGTGGGGAGAGGGAGGGACAGGGATGAATGGGGAGAGGGAGGGGTGAGAGGAGGATGGATGGGGAGGGGAGAGAAGAGGAAGAGGAAGAGGGAGGGGAAGAGGGGAAGGGAGAGAGAGAGAGGAACTATATACTGTTGACAAGTGCGCGAGAGAAGACAACTCGGGGGAACGGATCTGTGGACACAGACCTCATCTGTGCGGGTGTGTATGAATAGATGTATGAATAGTCTATATGTCTATATGTATGTATGTATATGTATATATGTGTGTGTGCGTGCGTGTGTGTGTGTGTGTGGTGTGTTGTTGTTTGTGTGTGGTGTGTGTGTAAGTGTTGTGTGTGTGTGTGTGTGTGTGGTTGTGTGTGTGGGTGTGTGGGCGTTTGTGTGTGTGTGTGTGTGTGGTGCGTGTGTGTGTGTGTGTGTGTGTGTGTGTGTGTGTGTGTGTATGTGGTGGTGTGTTGTGTGTGGTGTGTGGTGTGTGTGTGGTGTGTTTGTTTGTGGATGTTGTGTGTGTGTGTGTGTAGTGTGTG
>NC_051389.1:56488656-56498656 GCF_015228065.2 Penaeus monodon | reverse complement strand
AGTTAATGAATAGGATAGGGGGAAAATGTGGGGAAAAATGCATTCCGATAAATGGTGATTATTTTATAGCCTAAAAGTTGGCTTATGCTTTCATCCATATCGTGCCGGTATGTTTTCGAAATGAGTACTCTCTGTAGGACACAGTTATGGACTTACAAAAAAAAGTTATGGACTTACAAAAAAAAGTTATGGACAAAAAAAAAAAAAAAAAAAAAATCGAACACTTGCCATCTGCTGTGACATAACTTTTTTATTTTCCCCCCCCCCCCTTATCCCCCCAACTGGACTTAATTGTTCAGGAAATTGAATTTCGACTCCTCAGTTCAACTATTTTATGAAGAGATTTCGTTATTTTAGGCCACAAGTTAGACTCCCGCTGTTGGGTTGGTCCTGTACAAAATCCCCGTCTATTCTTTTCGGAAATCTGGAGGTGAAACTGATCATATTATTATATATGCATATATATATATATATATTATATATATATATATATATATATATATATATTATATATATATATATAATATATATATATATATATATATATATATATAATATATATATATATATATATATAGTTTGATGTTACTGTCCCCGTTTTGTTTATATTTTATGATTTTTTTTCTGAAATTGAAAAATGTTGTGATGAACCAATTTCAACTATTGTTCATAGTTTTAATGACTATCTTTGACCTCAGGAAATGGAATACATATTATTAAACAGAAATTGTTTTTTATCATTATTTATGTATGGTATTTTGACAACATAATCATGTGTATAATCTTGATAAATAGTGTATATATATATTCCATCACAAGCTAAAATAACCCTTTCTACAACACCTTTACAAATTCTTTCACTCTATCACTCACTCGAAAGAAGAAGAAAAAGAAGAAAATGATAATAATAAAAATAAACAGAACTAAAGACAAATAGAAAAAAAATGAAAACCGTTATCCACAGAATTCCTCAAAATACTTTCTTCATTCACAAAATCCCTAAGGTAAATCCTGGTTAAGTGATTCCCTTTCATCCTCTCTCAGCAACTTCTTCCCCACTTCACCTGTTCTAGATTCCCCACACTTCACTCACTACGCCTCAGTCCTCAGTCTCGTCACCCCCAACTTCCCCGCTTCATCTGATTCCCCACACTTCACTCACTACGCTTCATCTCAAATCACCCACTCTTACGCACTCTTATAAATACTCTCTCACTCCAGCCCACCTTATGTACTCACTCTACTCCAACCTCCCCCTCCCCCACTCCAACCCACCCACTCCACACCTCCCATACTCCACTCCAACTTACCCCATCCACTCCACGTCACCCACCTCCATATGCCTCGAACCCCCCACCTCCCTCCACTACTCTCCTCTACTCCACATACCCTCCCCACCTCAAACACCCCACTCCACATACCCCCCCCCATTTCACACACTCCCCCAATCCTTCTCTTCTCCCCTCCCCCACGCCCACTCCACATCCCCTCCCACTCCCGACCTCCCTCAAAATCCACCTAACTCTCCCCCTAACACCCCTACCTCCCCCCACTTTCCCCCACCTCCCCACCTCCCCCCCCACCTCCCCCCCCCCAACCCCACGCCTCCAACAACGCCTTAAACAACCATCAGAGAAGTAGCATTACTCTCCCATTGCACATGTCCAATTTCACGTAATCTGGGCGAGACAAAGGCCGAGGCGTTTCTCCATCAACGCTGGAGGATGAGGAGGATCTGAAGCTGGTCTCCTAGATGCTGAGACTCGGGGAGGGGAGGTGGGGAGGGAGGTGGGGAGGAGGATGGGAGAGGAGAGGGAGGAGGATGGATGGGGAGGGGGTGATGGGTTGGGAGATGGAGGAAGGGAGGGGGTGATGGGTGGGGAGAGGGAGATAGGGAGGGGGTGATGGTAGGAGAGGGAGGAGGGGAGGGAAGAGGGGAGCATGAGTGGGGAGAGGGAGGGAACAGGGATGAATGGGGGAGAGGGAGGGGTGAGATGAGGATGATGGATGGAGGAGAGAAGTAGGAAGAGGAGGGGGGGTGTGGGGTGGGGTGAGAGGTGAACTTATACTGTGTGTACATGTGTGTGGGCGATGAGAGCAACTCGGTGGTGAGGATCTTGTGGACACAGGACCTCATTGTGCGGGTTGTGTTGATAGTGTTGAATAGTTTATTGTTATGTATGTATGTATGTATTATGTGTGTGTTGTCGTGTGTGTGTTGTGTGTGTGTGTGTGTGTGTGTGTGTGTGTGTGGTGTGTGTGTGTGTGTGTGTGTGTGTGTGTGTGGTTTGTGTGTGTGTGTGTTTGTGTGTGTTGTGGGTGTGTGTGTGTGTGTGTGTGTGTGTGTGTGTGTTGTGTGTGTGTGTGTGTGTGTGTGTGTGTGTGTGTGTGTGTGTGTGTGTACATATATATACACATATACATACATACGTACATATATATATATATATATATATATATATATATATATATATATATATATATATATATATATATATATATATATTATATATATAATATATATGTTATATATATTATATATAATATATATATGTTATATATATTATATATATTATATATATATTATATATATATTATATATATATTATATATATATATTATATTGTGTGTTTATGTGTGTGTGTGTGTGTGTGTGTGTGTGTGTCTGTGTGTATAATGTGTGTGTGTCTCTACCTGTATCTATATCTATATGTACAATCTAAACATCTATTATATATAGTCTATACTTCCATAAAGGAACTTCACCTCGATTGCCTATTTAGCCACTGGGTGGCCAAGCCAGCCCAAGTCAGTGCTGGTCCCAAGCCCGGATAAATAGAGAGAAAGATTACCTAAATGGTAAACAATGGCACTCTCCGTGGAAAGGAACTGGGGACCCTACCACGTACTCACTCCAAGATCATCACAACATGAAAACTACAATTTAGTATCATGCTGTGACCACCTATTTTTGGGGCCGCGGTGGCCGAATGGTTAGAGCGTCAGACTCAAGACTGTCACGACGGCAATCTGAGTTCGAGGGTTCGAGTCACCGGCCGGCGCGTTGTTTGCCTTGGGCAAGGAACTTCACCTCGATTGCCTGCCTAGCCACTGAGTGGCCAAGTCAGCTCAAGTCAGTGCCGGATAAATAGAGATGGTGACTCGATAAAAATACCGGGCGGAAGGCAATGGCAAACCACCGCTCTAAAATTGCTAAGAAAAAATCATGGAAGCCCATGATCGTCAAGGCCGCGGTGGCCGAATGGTTAGAGCGTCGAACTCAACACTGTCACGACGGCAATCTGAACCGTCGCGTTGTTCCCTTGGGCAAGGAACTTCACCTTGATTGCCTACCAAGCCACTGGGTGGCCAAGCCAGCCCAAGTCAAGTGCTGGTCCCAAACCCGGATAAATAGAGAAAATAATTACTTAAAAGGTACCACCGGCACTCTCCGTGGAAAGGAACTGGGGACCCTACCACGTACTCCAAGAGCATCACAACATGAAAACTACAATTAAGTATCATGCTGTGACCACGGCGGCTCAGACATGAACCTACCGTTAAAAGAAGAAGATACTTTCATAACTTTTAATCTATCAATCTATCCATCTATTATCAATCCATCCATCCATCTTTTTCTATCCATTTATCTACACATCTATCTATGCAAATTCTCTCAAATTGATATTTTCTGGCCATCCTATCAAAGGAGACCTACTAACAAATGACTAAGGATTAAAACACCGCATTTGAATATCAACAATAAATGATAAAAGGATGAGAATTTGATTACATGAATTTGATAAATGAATGAACGAACGAATGAATGAAAGAATGAATAATGAATGAATGAAGAGGTAAATAAATAGATAAATAAAAATAAACCAGATAACATATTTATGTTTTTAATATCCATCTTACAATGAAGTCAATATCATCTCACAGACGCGACTCACTTCATACTGTCTTCGTATGAAGTGAGTCTACACTACAATTAATTACTTTACAACGAATTTGTCATTTAAAACATGAAAAAGAACAAAGATAAATGAAATAACTTTCGCAACCTATTCAAAGCAGCCTAATATGACCTTCTGTCGTGAATCAATCAGGATTTACGTTGGAGAGAATTCTTCAATGAAAATCCTCATGATTGAATATTTTTTCGTAATATGTCTGTTACCCAGTGTGTCTATTACTCACATTCACGGTAAGTAAAGCTAATCTATATCTAATATCTTATATAATTTAATGCAAATAAATATAAAGACTTAAATTCAAAACAACTTTTTGTTTATATTGAAAAGTATTTACATAACAATAATACACACACACACACACACACACACACACACACACACACACACACACACACACACACACACACACACACACACACACAGGCAAATATCTTCATTATTGTTATTATTATTATTGTTATCATAATCTTCTTTTTCATTCACTGTACTACTACTGCTACTACTACTACAACTATCATTATCACCATCATCGTCATTACTATTAAGAATAGCATCATCATCATTACATTATTATTACGTCATCGCCATGATCATAACCCTAGCCATAGTCATTCTCACGGTCATCGTCATAATCATAACAAGAGCCACAGTATTAGTCATCATCATCGCAATTACCATCTTCATCAACACCCTCATTAAAAAAAAAAAAAAAAAAAAAAAAACGTCTCTGCCATGACGTAATAGACAAAGGCAGCGCTAACTTCTCTATCTGCCGGACACGTTCACGGAAAGGGAGAAAGGGAGAAGGAGGGAGTAAGGGAGGATGAGAGTAAGGGAGCAAGGGAGCAAGGGAGGAGGGAGTAAGAGAGCAAGGGAGACAGGGAGCAAGGGAGCTAGGGAGCAAGGGAGGAAGGGAGAAAGGGAGCAAGGGAGGAAGGCAAAAGGGAGCAAGGGAAGAAGGGAGGAAGGGAGAAAGATATGTACCTTGGCGTTGGGAACCATGTCCTGTGTGTTATCTGGCGAGGAAACATGTAACACACACACATACATACACACACACGTACTTACAGACATTCACCTGCATTCACACACGCGCGTACGTACGGACACACGCGGACGTACACACTCCCGAGAACTCCAGACGTTGCAGTTGCTAGCTGATTCAACATGCAAGCACTCCGAGAACTCCGTAACATTGCTCTTGCTTGTTGCTGCAACATGCATGCAATCCAAGACCTCTAGAACGTTAGACTTGCCATCTCCCTTCCCCTCCCCCCCCCCTTTTTGCAACATGGATGCAATCTAGTTGACTTCCTAGTTGCTGACTACCTCACACTGACGCTCTCTTTGCAATGGCATATGCAACAAGCTCTTTACCTCTCCTTCTCGCGAGGGGGGTCACGAGGGGTCACGCTTGCAGAGTTCTAAAAATAGGCATAAGACTAAGTATATATGTTTAGGCCTAAAGATAACCAGAGATAGGGATAAACATATCTACTTCTAAATTAGACTATATGCATAGGTCTAAAAGATACACGTAGGCTTAAAGATAGACGTATATGTAAATGATATGCACAGGCCTACGTGTAATGTATGCATAAGTCTAAAAAAGCTATTATAAAAGGGTCTAGCGATACGCTGGTACTGGAGCAGCAACAGAAACAACATAAACAACAACAACAAAAAACAACATAAACAAAACATAAACAAAACATGAAAAAACAACATAAAACAAAAACAATATGAACAAAACAACATAAACAAAAACCAACATGAGCAATAACAACAAAACAAAACAACAACAAAACAAAACAACATAACAAATCAACAACACAAACATAAACAATAAAAGACACAACAGCAGCAGCAATAACAATAACAAGAACAACAAAAACAAAAGCAGAAACAATAACAATACCTACAAAAAGCAACAACAAAAACAATTACACAAAAAACAACGCTAACAACAACAATGATAATAAGGCCTACAGGAGCGTTCGAGCTGGAATGACAAAAAAAAAAAAAAAAAAAAACATTAGCTTCCTGAATATATTCTGAATTTTGTTGCAATAAAATGTAGGATCTATTGTTGTTGTTTTTTTACCTTTGTGGGATGTTGGGTGTTATTATATTATGTTTATTTGTTTGTTTGTCTGTCTGTTTGCCTTTCTATCTATCTGTCAATGTATAAATTTGCCTGTCTCTATATCTGTGCGTCTGTCTATCTACCTATCAACTGATCTATCTCTCTGCGTGTCTGTCTATCTACCCATCAACTTATCTATCTCTCTGCCTGTCTGTCTATCTGTCTATTTCTACGTCTACCTACTTATCTCTCTACATATATGTGTGTTTGAGTGTGTGACCGTGTATGTGTGCGTTTTTGTTCGCGCGTCCATGCCTGCGTTTGTGTGTGCGTTAGTACTTTTTATTCGCCCATCGCCAGAAATCGCTCGCACTCCATTAACAGTACACTAACGCTTCCTATTGGTTCCCGCGAGATGACGTCAGAGCTTTTGGGGGATGGGGCGGAGGGGGAATGACGTCATCGTCCCAAGCGCGGTCGTTAATGTTAATTTTCGCGGATTTTAAAGCGCCCTCGCCACATTGCTTTTCATGGTAGAAACACACTAACAGTTTAAAACAAAACCAGTTTATTCTCTCTCTCCCTCTCCCTCCTCCCTCCTCCCCTCTCCCCCTTCTGCCAACCCCCTCCTGTCTCTCTCTCCCCTCCCCCCCTTTTAAGGGAGACCCAAAATAACTACACCCGCTTATTTCTCTGTTCGTTCGCTTTAATTTTTTTTATTCGTATGTACCGTTACATAATCCTCTTTTATCTTCCTTTTTTTCGTACGTACGTAACCTTTGCTCACTCTCTCTCGGATTCGCTCTAACCTACTTGCCTCTATTTGCATAGTCTGCCGAGATTGGGATTGCTGTGGGGGGGGAGGGGGAGGGGGGATGAGGAAAGGAAAAGGGGAAAGGAACATGAGAATATCTGGTTATATTTTTTTTTCAATGTGACATGAACCTTGTGACAATATAAAAAAGGAGAACTAAGCAAAAAAAACAAAAAATAAAAAAACATAAATACGCTTTCACCATGTATAAAACTTCATACAAAAAAAAAAAAACCCATTTTCCTAAAATTTTTTCAGGAAATCTATTTTTTTTACTTTTTTTTTTTTTTTTCCTTTTTTTTTTTAAACCCTAAGGATGTATAAAAGGGGGGATAAATACTATCATCCCCGGTGTTATGTTTTTCCTTCTAGGCCTCCTACAATTGTTTTATGTAAAAAAAAAAATTTAAAAAACCCTTTATTCGTCCCCCTTCCTCCTTTCCTGCCATCTCTCCTTCCTGAAAACCTCCTTTCCTATTTTCCCGCTCTCCTTTTGGGAGCTACTACATCTCCACTTTTTTGTTTTTGCCTGTATTTTTTTTGCTTTCAGGGGAAAACCACTTAACGTTTTAATCTTAACCTTTTTATTCCTCTCTCCTTCCCTCTCCCTCACTCCCCTCTACCCTACTCCCCTCTATTTCTAGTCTCCCTTTTTTAATGAGAGAGGGCTGGAAACGTTATTTCTTTTTGTTTTCGCTTGATTTTTTTTTATTCGTAGTAATTAATAATCCCCATTTTATATCCTTTTTTTCGTACCCTAACCTTTGTATCCTCTTTTCGCTCTAACCCCTTTAAATATTTTAATCTAAGTTATTTTCCTGTTTTTGGGGAATTTTTATTGAAAAATAATTTAAAATATATTTCTTTTTTTTTTATTACTTAACCTTTGTATTCTTATTTTTTAAATTTATATTATATAAAATATTATTCTTTATTAATATATTATTATATATAAATATAGAATATTTTATATTTTTTTTTTCAATATAATTTTATATTATATTTTATTATATATATTTATTATATAATATATATATATATTATATATATATAATATTAAATATAAAATAATTTATACTAATAAAATTTAATTAATTTTATATATATATATAAAAATATATTTATAATATATATATATATAAATTTCAAATTATTTTTATATATTTTATATATATATATATATATATATATATATTATATATATTATTATATCTTTATATATTTTATATATATAAAATATTAATAATAAAATATTTATATTTATATATATATTTATATATATTATATATATATAATAATATATATAATTTTATATATATAATATATATATTTATATATATATAATAATATATTATATATAAAAATATATATATATTATATATATAATATTATATATTATTAAATATATTATATATTTATTTTTATATTTATTATATTTTATATATTTTTAATATATATATTTTATTTTATATTTTTTATATATTTTTATATATATATATTTTTACTATTTATATATCTAAAATCTATATATTTTATATTTTATGTTTTTAATATATATAATAAAATTATTATAAAATTTATATATTTATTTCTATATTATACATACTTTATATAATCTTATTTATATATATTATATATATCTATTATATATATATATTATGTATTAATTTATATATATATATTATTTTTTATATATATATATATAAAATATATATATATATTTTATGTATTATTTATATGTAACGTTATGTGTATATGTATATATATATTTATTTGTATATTTTCTCTATATTTGTATATCTTATATTCATAATGTTCATATTTTTTTAAACATATTGTATATCTATATGTGTACATACATATATGTGTGTGTGAATAATATATAATATATATATAAAAATTATATATTAATATATATATATATACTATATATATAATATATTTTATATACATATATATATAAAATAATTATATTATATATATATATATTATTATATATATATATATATGTGTGTGTGTGTGTGTGTGTTGTGGTGTGTGTGTTTTATGTGTATATATATGCTAACGGAGTGGTTAGAGCAAGACTGTCACGACGGTAATCTGAGTTCGAGGGTTCGAGTCACCGGCCGGGTAAGTGAAGAGAGTTGGCGTCAGGAAGGGCATCCGGCCATAAAAAGATATCTGCCACAACCTAATCATCATGGGCGACCCCATATAAGAATTGGATAAAGCAAAGAAAAAATTACATATAATATATATATAATATCTATATATATATTATATTATATATATATATAATATAACTATTATACTATCTTATATATATATTATATACTAATATATATTATATATATATATATTTATTTATTATATATATATATGATAATATATATATATATACCCATATATATATACATAATAAATATTATATAATATTACATATATATCTATATATATACTATATATACATATATATAATATTATATATATATATATATATATATATATTATCTATATATATACATATATATACTATTATATATATTATATATATATCTATATATATATATTAATATATATATAAATCTCAGATTGATCATTGTCAATGCCGTCAATGTCACGCCCTCCTACTAACAGGAGTTGACCAATAGGCGGGTGCCATGGCATCGGGGGACTAACTTGACTAACCCAAAACTGTCTCATACCCCATAGCTGACCTGGAACCGTACAGGCACGCCTCATTACCAAGAATCTCCCCTCAATAAATATATCGCAAGACTTCATATATATATATATATATATTATATATTATATATATATATATATATAATATATATATTAATATATAATTATATTATAAGTAATATGTATGTATTTTTAAATGATATATCATATATATATTAAAAGTTTATAATTAATATACTATGATACTACTATGTAGTATATATAAATATATATATATATATAATATATATATATATATATATATATACATATTACACACACATAATATAAATTATATAATATATTAAATAAATTTTTATTTTTTTTTCTTTTTTTTTTTTTTTTTGTTTTTTGTTTTAAGAGATTTTTTCCCCCAAATTGCCTTTAATTTAATTT
>NC_051389.1:56466156-56473656 GCF_015228065.2 Penaeus monodon | reverse complement strand
TTGTCTATCTGCATTTTATCAGTGTTTTCTGTTTGTCTATCTCTAAATTTATCTATCTATATATCTATCTGTCTATCTATATAGCTGTCTCTCTATCTATATATCTATCTGTCTATCTATCTGTCTATCTGTAGGTGTATCTGCCCATATACTTATCTGTTTGTTTGTCAATTAATTTGTCTATCTATCCTCCTGTCTATCTATCTATATATGCATATACACAGATACATATACGATAAATAGATAGATATAACAGTTTTGTCAACAATCACATTCTTGATAGAAAAATACATTTACACATTTACCAATTTCCTTAAACGTGAAGATGAAAAGAAAACGAATAAAGAAAATAAAAGAGAAAAAAGCGAAAAAAAAGGGAATTGAGATTTGAATAAAACCTGGATATTAATGAAATAATAAAAAATGAAAGAAATGAAGATAATTCAACTTCTGCTAGAACACACACACGCACCACACACACGCACACACGTACACGCACACGCACACACATTATACACACATATTACACACACACACGCACACACGCACACACACACACACACACACATTACACACACACACACACACACACACACACACACACACACACACACACACACACACACACACACACACGAAATTACGAAAAATGCAAATGATAATGATAATAAGAGAATGAAAATCAAAGGAAGGAAAGAGCAAGAGAAAAAACGAAAAAAAAGAATAAACAAGGAAGGCAAAGAATAACACAAAGAAGAGAGAAAAAGATGAATAGATAGATACACATATAAACAAAACAAATAGATAGATAGATAAATAGACAAAATGAAAGACAAATAATCCGATTCATAGATAGATAGACACATAAATAAGGGAGTCAAAAAAAAAAAAAAAAAAAAAAACTAGATTTAACGAACACTAAATTGCACACCGCGAGCCAAAACTTTGTGCAATTTAGTGTTCATTAAATTCAATGTTGCTTACAGTCGCCATTTTTCATTCGAGGTGTGCAGAAAAAAAAGAGCGTCCTCTAAGAGCGTGGATTTTTTTTTTTTTTTGGGGGGGGGCAGGGGGATTTTTAGTGGAGTAAAGTTTCACCACAAAGGGTACTTTTACAAGATTGAATCCAAGTGGAATTACTCCGGATACTGAATAAAGGAGGAGAAGAAAGGGGTAAGAAGAGGGAGAAAGGAGAGGAGAAGGAAGAGAGGAAAGGGGAGAAGGAGAGAGGAAAGCGGAGGAGGAGAGAGGAGAGGAGGGGAGAGAGAGAGAGAGAGGAGAGAGGAGAGAGGAGAGAGAGAGAGAGGAGAGAGAGAGGGAGAAAGAAAGGGAGATAGATAGATAGATAGATAGATATAGATAGATAAAGATAGAAAGATAGAAAGATAGATAGACAGACAAATAGATAGATAGATAGAGAGAGAGGAAAATGTGAGAAAGAGAAAAAAAATCGAGAGAGAGAGAGAGGATGAGAGAGAGAAAGAATGAAACCGAGGGAGAAAGAGAATGAGAATAAAAGGGGCAGAAAGAGAATGAAACATACAAATAAGGTCTTACCATCAACATCTGAAAAAAAAAACTTATATCACTTGGACGCGACGTATTCTGTGTAATAATATAAATTCTTAAGATCCTCTGTTTGGAATTAGTTCTTAGGGGTTTCCAATTTGCATATTTTATTATCTTTCAGTCAATATATTTATCCGTTCCTAAGTCAACTCTGATATATCCTTGCCTATATTCCTTGCATAAAATCAAGATAGTAAAATCACATGATGATTAAGGAGAAAAGGTTAGGAAAAGTAATTCATGCAGTTTCATGCAGTAATGTATCATTTAACGTTTAGTTTGCCTGTTGTATCTTTCCAAATTTCTTTCTTGATTCACAGACTCACTGTCGCCCCCTTTTCCCTACCTCCTCCCCCCTCCTTTAACCCCTCCCTTCTCTTCACCCCCCCAACCCCCACTATACACCATCCGTACCTTCCTTATACAACAAATTTCGTTCATGACTCCTACCCCACCCCCTATCCCCCAACACAGACACTCTGGCAGACTTCCAGCAAACGTGAGATGGCAGAAATGTCTTGCTGGAGGTCAAGCGAGGTTAGTGATGAAGTCATAATCAGTAGAATAGCCTCCTCCCTCTCTTACACTACTTAACCCCTCCCCCCTCCTTCCTCCCCTCCCTCCCCTTCCCCCACTTCGACCCGACTTATGAGGCAAGACCGAAGCGAGGTGAGGGTACACATGCACGTGTGTATTAGTATGCGATTGTGTGTGTATAAATATTTCAGTTAAAGCTTGTCTGTATCTCTAAAAACAGAGTTGCATTCACACATTCACACACACACATTCACACAAACACACACACACACACACACACACACACACACACACACACACACACACACACACAACACACACACAAACATACACACACACACACACACACACACACACACACACAAACACACACACACAAACAAAAATATATAAAGACAGATATTAAGAGACAGAGAGATAGAGATAAAAAACACATATATAATTCCATCTACCATAATAGAAGTACACATGTATACACACATGCATAGACAAAGGAACAGATCCATCCACACATACACGCACAAAGATATTCAATACTGCAGTAAACGATTCAGTAAATCAATAAAGTCAGGTCATTATTTGCAATGAAAGATCCTTTCCATGCCAGTCAGCTGTGCAACATCAGAGAGCTTGCAAAATGTTTATGCCTTGGATGTGTATCCAAGCTGAAAAGAAAATGTTTTGAGGGAGAAGTCACTGTGTTCATAACTGATTTACATTTTCGACGTCAATTTTCGACGTCAATTTTCGACGTCAATTTTCGACGTCAATTCATTTTCGATGTCAATGTGTATATTGTGTATGAAGACATGGGATAATTACCGACAGTTAATCAGTTTAATATATTATATCAAAAGTTGATTGTGTGTGTGTGTGTGTGTGTGTGTGTGTGTGTGTGTGTGTGTGTGCACAAACACACACATACATATATATGGTGTTTGTGTGTGTGTGTGTGTGAATGTGTGTGTACGTGTGTGTGTGTGTGTGTGTGTGTGTGTGTGTGTGTGTGTGTGTGTGTGTGTGTGTGTGTGTGTGTGTGTGTGTGTGTGTGTGTGTGTGTGTGTGTGTGTTCATAAGCTTATGCCTCTACTTATATAAAAATCACCACCGCTCTGAAAGAAGAAAAATAAGAAAAATAAGAATAATAATAAGAAGAAAAAGAAGAAAAAGAAAAAGAAAGGAAAAAAAAGAAGACAAATAAAGATAAAAAAAGAAGGAGAAAAAGGAAAAGAAGAAGAGGAAAGAGAAAAAAGAAGATGCAGAAGAAGAAATAAAAATATAAGAAGAAAAATAAAAGAGGAAGAAAAAGAAAAACAAGAAAAATAAGAAGAAAACAAAAGAAGAAGAAAAAGAAAAAGAAAAAGAAAAGAAGAAAAAAAGAAAAAAAAAGAAAAAAAAAAAAAAAGAAAAAGAAAAAGAAGAAGAAGAAGAAGAAGAAATGAAAAAAAAGAAAAAGAAGAAGAAGAAGAAGAAGAAGAAGAAGAAGAAGAAGAAAAAGAAAAAAAAGAAAAAGAAGAAGAAGAAGAAGAAGAAATGAAAAAAAAGAAAAAGAAGAAGAAGAAGAAGAAGAAGAAGAAACACATGCCGTTTACAAGCTCGGGTCCATTTCCATACATGTCTTACGGAGGCATAGGGGGGAGGAGGAAGAATAGGAAGGGGGAGGAGGCATAGGAGGGAGGAAGAAGGGAGGAAGAAGGAGAGAAGAGAAGAGAAGAAGAGGAGGGAGGAAGAAGGGATGAAAAGAAAGGGGGGGAGGAGGAGGAGGGAGGAGGAGGGGGGGAGGGGAGAAGCGGGAGGGGAAAGGAGAAGGGGGAGGGAGGAGGGAGGAGGAAGAGGAGAGGGAGGGAGGAGGGGGGGAGAAGCGGGAGGGGAAAGGAGAAGGGGGAGGGAGGAGGGAGGAGGGAGGAGGGAGGAGGGAGGAGGGAGGAGGGAGGAGGAACGTGGACTGCGCTGAACAATGCTTTCTAAATCTTCACTATGCAAATACAAGAGTTCCGAGAGAGCGTTGTGTGTTTACCTCTCTCCTCTACCAGGATGGATACTAAGGCCCTCGCGGGAAAATCAGGGCCGAGTCGACCCTGACATTATTATTTTATCAAATCGCTTTTGGAATTAATCGCGGGTGTTTGGACGTAGGCTGGAAGGTGGGGGAGAGGGGGGAGAGGGAGAAAGGGGGAGGTGAGGTAGGGGGAGGGGAAGGGGAGGTAGGGGGAGGGGGGAGGGTTGTCGATTATTTGTATTCTCAAAGGGTCGATTTTCCACGGGAGGTATGGGGGGGGGAGGGGGGAGGTAGGGGGAGGGAGGGAGGGTTGTCGATTATGTGTGTTTTTTAAAAGGTCGATTTTCTACGGCATCATGGGATGTATGGTGGTGTATCGACCCCATTATCTTCATTTTCTCTCTTCTATATTTTCTTTTTCTTTTTCTTCCTTAAAAAAAAACCTCTTTCTCTCTTTTTCTTCTCTTCCCACCCCCTCTTTCCGCCTCTTTCTTCTCACTTCTCATCCTCACACACTCTCCGTCTTCCTTTTACTTTCTCTTTCTCTATTTCACATCCTCCCTTTCATTATTACGTTCTCTCTCTTTCTCTTTCTCTTCCTCTTCCTTTCCTTCTCTCTTTTCTCTCCCCTTCCTTCTTTTCTCTTCCTCTCCTTTCTCTTTCTTTCTATTTTTCTTTACTTCTCATATTCTCCCTTTTCTCTCTGTCTGTCTTCCTCTTACTTTCTCTTCCGTTATTCCATTTCCTCTCTCAATTTCCCTCCATTCCTTTCTCTCCTTCTTCCTCTCTCTCTCTCTCTCTCTTTTTCTCCCTCTTCCTCTCCAATCTCTCACCCTTTCCGCCATTCCTTTTTCTTCCTCTACCTCTCCCTTCTCTCTTCCTTTCTCCCCATTACTTTCTCATCCTTTTCCTCTCCCTTCCCTCTCCCTTTCTCTTCCTCTTCCTCTCCCCTCTCTTTCCCTTTCTCCCCATCCCTTTCACATCCTCTCCCTTCCCCCCTTTCTATCTTCTCTCTCCCTCTCTCCCCATCCCTTTCACTTCCTCTCCCTTCTCTCTTCTCTCTCCCTTTCCCCCTTACCCATTCCACCTGCATGCGAAAGGCAGCGCATTCCTATTTACATATGAGTTGTGTCTCTCTCTCTGTTATGTGTCCAGGCGAGCGTGTGGCCCCGTCTGCGTTTATGGAGATCGTCTACCCTTCCTCTTCTCTTTCTCTTTCTCGTTCTCTCTCTCTCTCTTTCTCGTTCTCGTTCTCTTTCTTTCTCGTGCTATTTCTCGTTCTCGGTCTCTCCCTCTTTCTCTCTCTCGTTCTCGTGCTCTCCCTCTTTCTCTCTCTCGTTCTCGTGCTCTTTCTCGTTCTCTTTCTCGCCCTCTTTCTCTCTTTCCCTTTCTCTCCCCCCCCCTCTCTCTCTCTCCCTTTCTCCCCCCCCTTCTCTCACTCCCCTCCCCCTTCCCCCCTCCCCCCGCCCCAGGAAGAACAACCAAGACGCTCCTCATCTTGAAGGAGTTACGCTCGCTTTGCCCACATGGTTTCCTGCTCAAGGGACCTCAACATCTCAGGACTCTGGAATTCCTTACTGGCGTGGGAGATGTCCTTAGGGGGAGGCAGGAGGCAAGCGTGGAGAGTTATCGAGTGAGACAGAGGGAGAGGGAGAGGAGGAGAGAGGCGGAGGGGGAGAGGGGGAGAGGCTGAGAGAGGAGGAGGGGGAGAGGGAGAGGGAGAGAGGAGAGGAGAGAGGAGACAGAGGGAGACGGAGGAGGGGAGAGGAGGAGACAGAGAGAGAAAATAGGCGAGAGGGAGAGAGGAAAGGAGAGAGGAGGAGGGGGAGAGGGAGAGAAGAGGAGAGAGAAGAGAAGAGAAAAGAGAGAGAGAGAGAGAGAGAGAGAGGGAGAGGGAGAAGAGAGGAGAGAGAGGAGAGGAGAGAGGAAGAGGGGGAAAGTGAAGGAGAGAGAGGAGGGGAGGGAGGGAGGGAGGGAGGGAGAGAGAGAGAGAGAGAGAGAGAGAGAGAGAGAGAGAGAGAGAGAGAGAGAAAGAAAGGGAGAAACAGAAAGAGAGAGAAAGAGGAGAACCGACATAGCAATCCAGCAGAAAACAGATATTCGTTCGGTCGTTGCATGTAGCTGTTGGCACCCTGAGAAGGAGTTCAGGCAGTGCCACAGTGCCACCACCCTCGCAGCGCTTTGATACCATGGGGAGGAGAGGATGTGGGGATAGGGGAGGGAAGGGAAGGAGGTGGGGGGTAGGATAGGGATGGCGAGGGGGTGGGGGTAGGAGAGGGATTTGGAGGAAAGGGGAGGGGTGGGCGTAGGGGAGGGAAGGGGAGGGGGTGGGAGTAGAGGAGGGATGGGGAGGGGATGGGGGTAGGCGTGGGATGGGGAGGGAGAAAGGGATGGGGAAGGAGTGGGAAGGGGTAGGAGGAGGGGAGGGGAAAGGTAGATGAGGGGAGGGACGGGTAGGGGAGGGGGGGGGAGAGAAAGGAGGACGGGGTTGGGGTACAGAGAAGACCAGTTAAGACGCTTTCAAACTGGAATCTAGGAATCTAGGAAATTAGGAATCTAGCATCTAAACACATCCAGCTTTTTTTTCCTCTTCTCTCTCTTCTTCTTCTTCTTCTCCCTGTCTCCCCCCCCACCCACCCCCGACAGGAGGTAATTACCGATATGCAAATGAGCTACCAATCCTGAGACGAGATTAGGCAAATCACAGTGTTTTCCTTTCATCTTCTGCAAGCGGCGGCGCGGGGAAGACTTACCAGAAATTAGCTTAGGGAAAAAATGAAGGAGAGGGGGAAGAACTGACGCACATTGCAGAAAGATTGCAGAATGTTGATCTCCAACCGGGTTTTTCTTTTTTTATGGATTTTATTATTATTATTATTATTATTATTATTATTATTATTATTATTATTATTATTATTATTATTACTACTACTATTATTATTTATTTATCTATTTACTTTTTTTTTTTATTTAAGAAGGTTGTTCAATTGCAAATGTTACGGAGGTCATGACCCCGTGACCTTGTTCCGGGTCAGTGTTGGCCTATTTTCGTCTTGTCTGTTATCTTGATTTATTATTTTTTTCCTCTTTTTCCATTTTCTTTTGATATTCCCTCTTCCTCCTGCGCGTCATTATCGTTATTTTCTCTCTCTGTCTCGCTCTTTTATTCTTAATTGATATCGTTTTATCTCTTTCGTGTTCTTCGTTTCTTTCTCCCTTTCTGTTTCTCCCTCATTCGCTCATTTTCTTTTTATCCTTCTTCTGTTTCCTTTTCATCATCTCCCCCTCGTCGCTTAAATCAACAATGACAACAACAACAACAACAACAATAACAACAACTACGTATCATTTTATTTTTGCTAATTATGATTATGATCGTGATCATCATTAACATA
>NC_051389.1:56456156-56458656 GCF_015228065.2 Penaeus monodon | reverse complement strand
GTGAGGGGGAGAGAGAGGGAAAGGGGTGAGATGGAGAGGGATGGAGGTGGGGTGAGGAGGTGGGGAGAGGGATGAGGGTGGGGGTTAGAGGGAGAGGATTGGGGGTAGGGGCGGTGGGGGTGAGAGGGTGAAAGGAAGGGGATGAGTTGGAAGCAGGGATGAGGTGGGGGTGAGATTGAAATGGGGAGGGCAAATTGTGGGGAGAAGTGATGAAGGAGAGAGAAAGGGAAGAGGGGGAAAAAAAGGAGAGGGGTGGTGGGGGGAGGGTCTAATGAGGGTGAAGGAAGGAGGGGGGGGGAGTGAAGATGTTCACAGATGAGAGGAGAGGAAAGGAGAGTATATAGTGGGGCTAGGTAGGCCTATGGGAGAAAGGTTAGGGGGGAGGGGGAGGGAGCACTGACCAGGCCTTGGGGTTTCAGCACTGGGAGGGGGATGGGGAGCAGAGGGATATGCTACGAGATGGGGAGAGGGAAGGGGGGCTGATGGGGTATTTCAAGGGATAGGGAGGGGGAAGGGAGAGAGAGGGATAGGGAGGGGAAGGGAAAGAGAAGGGGCATGCCAAGGGAGAGGGAGGGGGAAGGGAGAGAGAAGGGGCATGCCAAGGGATAGGGAGGGGGAAGCGAGAGAGAGGGGATATTCCAAGGGATAGGGAGGGGGAAGGGAGAGAGAGGGGGGAAGGGAGAGAGAGGGGGCGTTCCAATGGATAGGGAGGGGGAAGGGAGAGAGAGGGGGCATGCCAAGGGATAGGGAGGGGGAAGGGAGAGAGAGGGATAGGGAGGGGGAAGGGAGAGAGAAGGGGCATGCCAAGGGATAGGGAGGGGGAAGCGAGAGAGAGGGGATATTCCAAGGGATAGGGAGGGGGAAGGGAGAGAGAGGGGGAAGGGAGAAGTCTTAAGGGTGTTTTCAGGGCCTAAGCTTGGACCTCTGTCACGTGGTCCGCTGGCGGAGAAAAGACCTTTAATTACTAGAAAAGCCCTATTTTCCGGTCCGCTCGATCCCGCGAGCTCGCTGCTGTCTCTCAAGAAAGAGCATTTTCTTTATCTTATTCTTTTTCCGTGTTATTTCATTTCTTTATTTTCCCTTTTTTCCTTCCCCTTTGCTGACTTTTGTTTTCTTTTTTCTTTTTTTTTACATCTCTTTTTTGTTTCTTTGCTTTTTATTTCTTTTTTTTTCTCTCTCTCTCGGTTTCCTCCTTCCTGTTCCTCCTGTTCCGCTTTTTCCGTTTTATTTCAATTCTTCCTTTCCTTTTTTTCTCTCTTTCTTTGCTCTTCTCCTTAATGTGATATTTCCGGTACAATTAAAATGCGAAAATGGATAAATCAGCATTAAAAAGATATCTTATATTTATGAACACAAGAGCGTCGTTAGGATTTTAAGAAGCGAAGGAAACACTTGTGGTAGAAAAAGGATTTTGTATTTTTTTCTGCAGCTTACTTAACTTGAATTACTTACCACTTTTATCAGTGACTTACAAGACCTTTATAAGTGATTAGTAATGTTTTCAGGATTAAATATCAATGAACTGTATTCATGTTGACAAATGTAGAAAAGGTATGAATGAGAATTAATATCTTCACTATACGAGAGATAAGGCCGCGGTGGCCGAATGGTTAGAGCGTCGGACTCAAGACTCAAGACTCAATCTCATATCTCATATCTCAAGACTCAATCTCAAGACTCAAGACTCAAGACTCATATCTCAAGACTCAAGCGACGGCAATCTGAATTCGAGGGTTCGAGTCACCAACCGCCACGTTGTTCCCGTGGGCAAAGAACTTCACCTTGATTGCCTACCTAGCCACTGGGTGGCCAAAGCCAGCCCAAGTCAAGTGCTGGTCACAAGCCCGGATAAATAGAGAGAATGATTACCTAAAAGGTAACACCGGCACTCTCCGTGGAAAGGAACTGGGGACCCTACCACGTACTCACTCCAAGAGCATCACATCATGAAAACTACAATTAAGTATCATGCTGTGACCACGGCGGCTCAGACATGAACCTACCGTTAAAAGAAGAAGATACGAGAGATGTATTTAGCCTATTTTGAATAGATCAGAAATACATCTCTTGTATACGGAAGATATTCATTCTCATTCATACATTCCTACATTCAATATCAAATTAACTATTAAGAGATCTTAAGGGGGGGGGCATATGTATACCCCCCCCCCCCGATTTTCCTAACTTTCCTTCGCCAGTGAACAGTCATAGATATCTGTCTGTGCTTATTAATGAATTTATTTATCTATTCGTATTATCTTTTTATCATGTGTGCCATTTTTATGAATGGACATTGACACAGACATTATATATATATATATATATATATATATATATATATATATATATATATATATATATATATATATATATGTATATATATGTATATATATGTATATATATGTATATATATGTATATATATGTATATATAACACATTCGTAAATTAATAAATTCGTTGAAGGGGTGAATTTTTAATCTTACCTGTGAATGAGACATTC
>NC_051389.1:56441156-56443656 GCF_015228065.2 Penaeus monodon | reverse complement strand
TCTCTCTCTCTCTCTCCCTTTTTCTCTCTCTCTCTCTCTCTCCCTCTCCTTCTATTCCACTCTCTCTGTCCTTCTTTTCCTCTCTTTCTCTCTCTCTTCTTCTTCCCTCATCTCCCTATCCCGCTTTTTCTCACTCCCATTCTTTCTTTTCCCCTCTTTCTCTCTCTTTATCCATTCCCCCTTTCCCTCACTTTCTTCCTCTCCCTCTCTCCCTTCCCCCCTTTCCCTCACTCTCATTCTCCATCTTCCTCCTTCCCCCCTTTCCCTCACTCTCATTCTCTCTCTTCCTCTCCTTCTCTCCTTCCTCCTCACGTCCTCTTTCGGGCAAAGGTTTTTCACGGCCCGAGGACACAACACTATAGCTAGAAATGCTTCTTAAGAATGAAATTTTTTGTATCTCGAAAACCTCATATATCAAAGACGCTGATGAAAAGGTCGTTGAAGATTTGTATACTCGAGGTTTCACAATACAAGAAGTAGGGTTTGACATTTAACGTGATATTTTCCTTTCTCTTATCTCTCTTTTCGTCCTCTGCTGTTCATTTTCATTTGGGTTTGTTAATCCTTTGTTTTATCATCTTTTGTTTATTTTTAAAATTTTCTCTCTCTGTTTCTTCTTTTTCGTGTTTGTCATTTCTATCTTCCTTTGTTTTTTTTTCTTCTTCTTTTTCCTCTTTTCTGTCACGTCTATTGTCGATCTAATTTGCCAATAGATTTTTCTCTCATTTCTATTCTGTATTTTCTTTCATTATTATTTTTTATCTTTTGATTCCTCTGCTTCTCCTTCATCTTTTCTTTTTCTTCGACTTGTTTCTCTTTTTTTTTTATTTATCAATGATTTCCTCTTATGCTTCGTTTCTCCCTACTCTATTTCTTATTATCGCTCTTTCTTCATTCTGTCGTTATTCACTTTTCTCTTCTACGTCTGTTCCTATTTTTATTCTTTTTTTTTCGTCCCTAAATTTATCGTCTTACGTCTCTTTTCTCTTATTTGCTCTTTCTTTCATTCTTTTTTCTCTTTCTTCTATTTCATTTCCCAATTTTATTTCGTCTTCCTTTCCTTTCTGTCGTTTTTCCTTTCAAAAAAAAAAAAAAAAAAAAAAAAGTGTTCTCTGTGGCTTTAGCCTTTTTCTCTCTAGATATATATTATCATTATTATCTTTAACAGCCCCTTCCTTTTGATCTATGGAAATGACCTTAAATACAAGTATTTTAAAGGCTGAAGTGTAATCATAAAGAGAAAACAACATTCACATAATACGTACGAAAAAACGAGGAAAAAAATACAATCAATACATCGTATATAAAAAAACGCACAACATATAAAACAACTTTCATATAATCTCATAAAAAAACCACACACACAACATAAACAACACACACACATAAAACACAAAAACACACACACACACACACACACACACACACACACACATAAAAACACACATATAATCACACAAACACCCCACACACACTTAAACACACATACACACACCTGCATTACAATATTACTGACAATTATTTATCTTATTTCTGATATGAGTTTTGTTATAGTTATAATCCCCCTAAAAAGAGAGTGATAAAGCAAGAAAGGTATATAAAGAACAACGAATGAAAAAAAGAAAAAGGAATAGGAACGAAAGGAAAAGAAAAATATATATGAAAAAGGAGGCAGAATTAAAAAAAAAAAGAGTTAGGAGGAAAAGGAGAGAGAGAGAGAGAGAGAGAGAGAGAGAGAGAGAGAGAGAGCGAAAGAGATAGAGATATATAGATAGATATGCAGATAGATAGATAGACAGATAGATAGGATAGATAGACAGAAGAGACAGACAGACAGAGAACGAGAGAGAGAGAGAGAGAGGAAGAGACAGTTACAAGGAGAACAAGCAAAACAGCAACATTCCATCAACATTGCCGAAGCTTGCAATGCAACGAAAGTCATGAGCAGAATAGATTAGATTGCCAGCGGTTCTTATCAGCTCATGAAGTCTCGAAAAAGCCTGTCAGAAATGCATACGGGGTCCAGGGAAAGAATTCAGGTCTTGGGAACATGCAATACTTTCGGATTTTCGAATTTATCGCTAGGAAAACACGCCAGAGATCAAGAGGAAGTGAATAAGTCAACAAATGGATAATTATTTTATGCATATGATTACATGGATTGTGTGCATATTTGTTTGTGTTTATATCTATCTATTTATCGTCTATACATTTGTCTATCTATACATTTATCTACATATCTAGGTATAAATATATACATGTATGTATCTATATAAAGATTCATATCTAATTCTAGATCTATCTGTTTATCTATCCATCTCTCTCTCTTCTCTCTCTCTTCTCTCTCTCTCTCTCTCTCTCTCTCTCTCTCTCTCTCTCTCTCTCTCTCTCTCTCCTCTCTCTCTCTCCTTTTTCTTCTCTCTCTCTCTCTTTCTTCTCTATCATTATTCATCTTATCTTATATATATATATATATATATATATATATATATATATATAT
>NC_051389.1:56431156-56436156 GCF_015228065.2 Penaeus monodon | reverse complement strand
ATTTTTAAAACACTAAAGGCGTTTATCAAAGTAAAATCTGCTCAAAATCTCTTTTACTCTTTTTCTCTCTCTTCTTCTTCTTCCTTTTTCTCTCTTCTTCTTCTTCTTCTTAGTTTTTCTCTCTCTTCTTCTTCCTCTTTTTTCTCTCTCTTCTTCTTCCTCTTTTTTCTCTCTCTCTTCTTCTTTTTCTTTTCATCTTCCCCTCTGCTTCTATTTTCTGAATATCGCAACCGCCATTTTCTTATTCTTAAGAAAGAGTCAGGAAGTCCAGCTACAGTGACAGACAGACAGACAGACAGACAGACAGACAGACAGACAGACAGACAGGTAACAGACGGACAGGTAACAGACTGACAGACAGACACAAAGGCGTAAAAAGACACACACACTGCCTTTTGTAAGTCTCCCCTTTCCCTTCCCACTCTTTTCCGTATAAGGAGGAGGAGGAGGAGGAGGAGGAGGAGGAGGAGGAGGAGGAGGAGGGGGGAGGAGGAGGAGGAGGAGGAGGAGGAGGAGGAGGAGGAGGAGGAGGAGGAGGAGGAGGAGGGAGGAGGAGGAGGAGGAGGAGAGGAGAGGAGGAGGAGAGAGGCGGCGGCGGAAGGAGGAGGAGGAGGAGGAGGAGGAGGAGGAGGAGGAGGAGGAGGAGGAGGAGGAGGAGGACGAGGGGGAAGAAGACGACGAGGAGGAGGAGGAGGAGGAGGAGGAGGACGAGGGGGAAGAAGACGACGAGGAGGAGGAGGAGGAGGAGGAAGAAGGTTAAAACGAGGAGGGTGGTGGTGGAGAAGAAAGGTGGACTTGGGAGGGCGAGGATAACGAAGAGGACGAGATGGAGGAAGGGGGAAAAGGCAAAGGCAGAGGATATCATAGCGGATGGGGAGGAGAGAGAGGAAAAAAGACAAGGAAGAAGAAGAATGGGAAGAAGGGTGAGGAAGATGCGAATAAAGAGGAGGAAGGAGGAGGAAGAATGAAGAGAAAAAAGAGGAAAGGAGGGAGAAGCAGCAGACAAGAAAGAGGGAAGAAGTAGGAGGTAGAGAAAAATGGCAACGAAGATGAAGAGGAGGAGGAGGTGGTGGTGGAATAGGAGGAGTAGGAAGGAAGAAGAAGGAGGAGGAGGAAGAGGGAGTAAGGAAGAATGAAGGGGGGTAAGGAAGAGCGGGAGGCAGGAGGAGGAGGAGGAGGAGGAGGAGGAGGAGGAGGAGGAGGAGGAGGAGGAGGAAGAGGGGAATGAGGAGGAAGAGGTAGGAGGGGGTAGGAGGAGGGGGGAAGAAGAGAATGGAGGAGAGAGAGGGAGGAGGAGACAGGAGGAGGAAGGGAGGGTAAGGAAGAGGGAGAAGAAGAAGAGGAGGAGGAGGAGGACGAAGAGGAGGACGATGAGGAGGAGGACGAAGAGGAGGACGATGAGGAGGAGGACGAAGAGGAGGACGAGGAGGAGTAGGAGGAAGAAGAAGAAAAAGAAGAAGGAAGGAAGGAGGAGGAAGAGAGGGCAAGGAAGAGTGGGAGGAAGCAGGAGGAGGAGAAAGGAGGAGGGACAGGGGGGAGGAGAATGATGAGAGAGTAGGGAAGCGCTGGAGGAGGCAGGAGGGGGACTCACACCCATTATATCAAGTGACAGACGTTTTGGAGGTCCTTCCACCCCCCCCTACCCCTACTCCTACTCGTCCTTCGCCCCCCCCCCACCGCCCTTCTACTACTTTACCCCCTCTCCCACCTCCCCTTCTCCCTCCTCCTCCTCTCACTCTCCTCCCTCCCCTCTCACTCTCCTTCCTTCCCCTCTCTCTCTCTCCCTCCATCCCCCTCTCTCTCCCTCCATCCCCCTCACTCTCCCCCCTCCCCTTCACTCTCCCTCCATCCCCCTATCCCTCCCTCCCCCTCAACCACCCCTGTTTGCCCTCACCCCCCCCCTTTCTACCGTCCCCTCTTTCCCCTCACCCGCCCATACCCCCATTGCGTAATGAATAGAGACCCACTGTATTGAGGACATTATTCACAGGCAGCCAATTAAAGGAAGGAACAGGAATCGGATCAGACCATCTAGGGGTCGAAGAGGGAAGGAGGGAGAGGGAGGGGGTGGTTGGGGAGGAGGGAGAGGGAGGGGGTGGTTGGGGAGGGAGAGGGAAGGGGTGGTTGGGGAGGGAGAGGGAGGGGGTGGTTGGGAGGGAGAGGAAGGGGTGGTTGGGGAGGGAAGGAGGGAGGGGGGTCGAAGAGGGAAGGAGGGAGGGGGGTTGGGGAGGGAAGGAGGGAAGGGGGTTGGGGAGGGAGGAGGGAGGGGGTTGGGGAGGGAAGGAGGGAGGGGGGTTTGGAAGGAAGGAGGGAGGGGGCGGTTGGGGAGGGAGAGGGAGGGGGTTGGGGAGGGAGAGGGAGGGGTCGAAGAGGGAAGGAGGGAGGGGGGTTGGGGAGGGAGAGGGAGGGGGGGTGGGAGGGAGAGGGAGGGGGTGGTTGGGGAGGGAGAGGGAAGGAGGAGAGGGGGGTTGGGGAGGGAGAGGGGGGGTCGAAGAGGGAGGGAGAAGGAGGGGGCGGGTGGGGAGGGAGAGAGGGGAGGGTCGAAGAGGGAAGGAGGGAGGGGGGTTGGGGAGGAGAGGGAGGGTCTTAAAGAGGGAAGGAGGGAGGGGGGTTGGGGAGGGAGAGGGAGGGGTCGAAGAGGGAAGGAGGGAGGGGGGTTGGGGAGGGAGAGGGAGGGATTGAAGAGGGAAGGAGGGATGGGGGTTGGGGAGGGAGAAGTAGGGGGATCGGGGGTTGGGGAGGGAGAGGGAGGAGGGAGGGGGTGGGGAGGGAGAGGGAGGGGGTCAGGAGGGGGAGGGAGAAGGAGGGGGATCGGGGGTTGGGGAGAGAGAGGCAAAAGTGTTAGGGAGGGAAACTGAGGGGACTAGGGAGGGTGGTTGGGGAGGACGTTATGGAAAGGACTACGAAGGGTGGGTGGGGAGGGAAAAGGAGATGTTGGGGAGGGAAAAGGAGAGGTTGGGGAGGGAAAGGAAGATGTTGGGGAGGGAAAAGGAGAAGCTGGGGAGGGAAAGGAAGATGTTGGGGAGGGAAAGGGAGAGAGATGCATCGAGACTGGGAGGGGGCGGTTGGGGAGGGAGGGGGCGGCTGGGGAGAGGGAGAGAGGGAGGTTGTGATTGAAAATGGGGTTTGGTAGAGAAAGTAGTAGATAGGGGTGTTTGAGAGTGATTGGGGGAGGAGAAAGGGAAAGGAATGGGTAGGGAACTTGGGTAAGATTGGGATCAGGGAGGTAAGGTCAAAGTTTAGGACTGGGAGAGAGGGGAAGAGGGAAAGGGCGACAAAGATGGAGATGGAAAACGAGGGAGACTGTCCCCTGGCTTATTAATGGTCTCCCCTCTTTCCCCTCCTCCCCCTCCCCCGCCTCCTCCTCTCCCTCTTATCTTCCTCATCACCCCCTACCCCCCCGTCTCTATATCCCCCCTCCCCTCTCCCTCCCTAGACACGCCCACTTTCTTCCCTTCGTCCATTTCATACCTCTATTCTCCTTTTCATTCCTTCCTGTTCTATCTCTCTTTTTCACCAAAAATCATTTCTTTCTTCTTGATAAATATTATTTCCATACTTCAATTAAATCATTCGTATGCTAATGACTATCATCATGTTAAGGAAAATGAGGATAACGATAACGATAGTGACGTTGATGACGAAGGTGACAATACGCCGATGATAATGATCGAAGAAAAAAAAAAATCATTATAAATAGAAATGCCGGTTTTGTTATATATGGTTATTGCATATTCATAACAATAGCGGGTCTCGGAAGATGGCGATACATTGTGAACTGGCAAATAATAAAGATACAGTAAAATGCACAATGGAGTAGATAAAATACAATACACAATAGAGTAAATAAAGCAAAGACAGCGAGGAGAAAATAATAATAATAATAATAATAATAATAATAAATCTGCGTATTCATTGGCTTCTTCCTTACCCCTCATCTCCCTTCCCCTTTCCCCTTCCCTCCCTCACCCCCTCCCTCTTCCCCTACTTAATGTCGTCCCCACCTCATGATTCCGTCTGACTATCCCCCCCTCCCTCCCCACTTTATTTTCCCCTCTCTTATCTCCCCTCTTAACTTCCTCCATGGTCTCTCTCTTCTTCCAAACTTCTTCTTTCTCTGTTTAACCATCTTCGCCCTCTTCTAATCTCTCCCATCTCTTCTTCATTCTCGCCTCTTCCTCCTCTTCCTTCTCTTTCATCTTAGCTTCTATCTCCCTACTTCCCTCTTGACATCCCCTCACCTCTTCATCCTTATCTCTCTCCTTCCTTATCTCTTTACTTACTCCCTTTGTCTCTTTCCTCTCCTCTCCCCCCTCCCCCTCCCCCCCTCCTAACCTCTTATCTTCCCCCAACCTTCCCTCTCCCCCCCCTCTCCCTTCCCCCCGCCTCAAGTCCCACTCATCCCCCTCTTAGTCTCCCCTCCTCCCTATTAACCTCTTAATGTCCCCTCTCTCCCAATCTCCCCTCTTTACCACTCCTCTCCCTCTCCCTTCTTTACCACGCCTCTCCCTCTCCCCTCATTACCACCCCTCTCCCTCTCCCCTCTTCATCTACCTCTCCTCTCTTCCTCTTCTTAATCCCCAAATCCCCTCTTCTTCCTCATCTCCCCTCCATTCTCCCTCCTCTTAACCTTCCTCTCTCCCTCTCCCCCACTTAACTTTCGCCTCTCCCTTTCCCCTTCCCAACCCCCCTGTTTTCCCTCTCAACCTCCCTCTCCCCCTATAAACCCCCAATTCCCCTTTCCCCTTCTCCTTCCTCTTAACTCCCCTATTCCCCTCTCCCTCTTCCTCTTCCTCCTCTTAAACCTCTCTTCTCTTAGCCTCCCCAACCCCTCTCTTCTTAAACGCCTCTCCTCTCCAACCCCTCTCTTTCCTATCGCCCTCCCCAATCTCTCTCTTCCCCAACACCTCTCCCAAACCTCTCTCTTCCCCAACACCCCTCCCCAACCTCTCTCTTCCCCAACACCCCTCCCCAAACCTCTCTCTTCCCCAACACCCCTC
>NC_051389.1:56422196-56423556 GCF_015228065.2 Penaeus monodon | reverse complement strand
TCGTTTTTGTTTTTTAGTGTTTTTTTGGGGTGGGATGGGCGTGTGTTTTTGTGGGGGGGGGGGGCCGTGCGGTGTTTTTGGGGTTTTGTGTGGGGAGGGGAAGGGGGGCGGGGGGGGGCTGGGGGGGGGGTGTGTGGGGTCGTGAAGGGGGAAGGGGGGGGGGTTGTTTTTTGTGATGAGGGAGGCGGGGTTTTAGTGTGAGGGGGTGTATTTTATATATGTACTGAAATGGAGCAATGGCAGGTTGTATAAGAACACACATTCTCTCTCTCTCTCTCTCTCTCTCTCTCTCTCTCTCTCTCTCTCTCTCTCTCTCTCTCTTTTCATTTTCTTCTTTTTCTTTTCTCTCTCTTTTCCCCTTAAATCTCTCTCCTTTCTCTTTTCCCCCCTCTCTCTCTCTTTTCTCTTTCCATCTCTCTCTCTCTCTTTTCTCTCTCTTCTCTTCTCTCTCTCAAAAACCCCCACAAAACCCCCCAAACCCCACAAAAAACACACACACACTTACAACACACACCACACACACACAATGGCCCCCCCCCCCCTACACACTTAATTTACCGACACGAAGAAGATGATGAAGAAGAAGAACAAAAAAATCCACAATAAAAAATAAAAAACATCGACAGACCTCTTTCTTCTTCCATTAATAAAAAAAAGAAAAAAAAAAATCTAGTCCCTGAAAGAAACTAGAAATTAATTTGGTATTTGACTCAGTTCTTAATGAAACGCTTCCCAGGACAAAGGAACGTGGTAGGACATATAGGCCTACCTTTTATAGGGCCCTTTCCCTTTAATATATTTTTTCTTTTGATCGGGAATTTGAATCTCTGGTATAGTTATTCCCCTATATTTCAGCTATTTTTTTTATTTTTTTATTTTTTATATATACTTATTAGTTGTATACTTATCCCTTTGGTCTTCGTACGTACAAACATATACACGCACACGTTCGTAATGTTCGTAATTCAATAATTCACTTCACCATTCACTCATTCACTCCGTTCTCCAATGACAGGAAAATTTACCATTTTTATTCACCCAATGAATCAATTTATTTTCCACTGACTCATTTATTTTATCCATTGCTTTAGGGGTTCAATCCACTGAATCATTATTTTATTTCCCCGACTCAAATTATTTTCCATGACTAGCATTTCCCTCCCCTGGGCTCATTCTTCATTCCCCTGACCCCCTTTATCATCCCCTGACCATTATTTATTGCCCCGTCCATTCAATCACTCACTTTAAATTTACGGGGCTGACCCGCCGCATTCGGGTTACGACCCGTCATTCACAACTATCCCTTCACTCTTTCACCCACACGCAAACCCCACACGTAAAAAACTAACATTCCCCAAAC
>NC_051389.1:56412196-56417196 GCF_015228065.2 Penaeus monodon | reverse complement strand
TGATAGAAAATAGTTAAAAAAAAAAATAGGATGAGGAAGGGGAAAAAAAGTTGATAAAGAAGGGGTCAGGCCCTTAAAAATTTGGGTAAAAAAAGAGGGTCGAGATAATGTGGATAAAGGGAATTTGGTGATAAACGAATAATGAAGGGTGAAAGAGGCCGATAAAAAAGGGAAAACATATTTTTTTAAATTTTCTTGCCCATCCATACCCAAACTATCTTTCTATTTTACCCACCCTCTATTTTGTTTATCTATCTCCCTTTTTATCTATCTATCTGTGTATCTATCTATATCTCTATCTATCTATCTGTTTATCTATATATACGTCTATATGTCTATCTATCTATCTGTCTATCTATCTGAGAGAGAGAGAGAGAGAGAGGAAGAAGAGAAGAAGGGGAGAGAGAGGGGGAGAGGGGGAGAAAGAGAAAAGAGGGAAAAAGAAAAGAGAAAGAGAAAAGAAAAGAGAAAGGGGAAAAGAGAGAGAGGAGAGAGGAAAAGAAGGAAAAAGAGGAGAGAGAGAAAAGAGAGAGAGGGGGGGAGAGGGGAGGAAAAAGAAGGGTAAAGAGAGAGAGAGAGAGGAGGAGAAGAGAGAGGAGAGAGGGAGAGAGAGAGAAGAGAGGAGAGAGAGAGAGAGGGGGTGTGTGTGGTGGTGTGGGTGTGTGTTGTGTGTGTGGGTGTTGTGTGTGTGTGTGTGTGTGTGTGCGTGCGGGCTTGCATGCGTGTGTGAAAACAATAATAATAAAGACAAACAGAGGTAAATATGAAGATAAAGAGAAATATATACAAATCAAGAAATATAAAAAGAGAGACAAAAAGACAAACGAAAAAAAAAAAAAAGAGAGAAAGAAAAAAGAAAAGGGAGATAGAAAGACAAAGAAGAAGAAAGCAAAAAAAGAATAACACAGGGGGGGAAAGATGGCAAAGAAGAATGATGGCGTTAAAAAAAAAAAAAAAAAAAAAAAATCAATAGTGCAAAACGGCACAAAGAGCGAAAACAGAGATTGAATCCACGAGAGTTTGGAGAAAAAAACAAAAAAAAAAACAAAAAAAAAAAACAAAAAAAAAAAACAAAAAAAAAAAAAAGAAAAAACGAATAAACTAGGAAGGGGAAGGAAAACCAGAAACAAAGTCCGAAGAAAAAAAAGAGAGAGAAAAAGAGAAAAGGGAATAAGGATAAAAAGAAAAAAAAGAGAAAAAGTGATAACGAATGAAGGGAAAGCGAGAAATAAAAGATAGGTGGTGAGAGTCGTGATAGCAATAGTTGGAAAAAAAATAGGATGATGGGAAGGGAACGAAAAGTTGATAAAGAAGGGGTCAGGCGTAAAATTGGATAAACAAGAGGGTCAGAGATAATGCTGGATAAAGTGGAATAGGTGATAATACTGAATAATGTAAGGGTGAAAGAGACGATAAAAAGAATACATATTTAATTAAATTTTCTTGCCTATCCATACCTATCTATCTTTCTATTTACCTATCTCTCTATCTGTTTATCTATCTCCCTTTTTATTACTATCGTGATCTATCTATATTCCCATCTACATCTGTTTTCATATATACGTCTATAGTCTATCTATCTTCGTCTATCTATTGAGAGAGGGGAGAGAGAGAGAGAGAAAGGGAGGGGACGAGAGAGGGGGAGAGGGGAGGAGAAGAGAGAGAGAGAAAGAGAGAGAGAGAAAGGAGAGAAAGGAGAGAGAGAGGGGAGGAGAGGAAAATGAGAGAAGGAAAAGAGAGATTAAAGAGAGAGAGTAGAGATAGATAGAGAAGAGAGAGAGAGAAAAAAAGGAGAGAGGGGGAAAAGAGGGGGGAGAAGAGAAAGAGAGAGAGAGAGAGGAGAGAAAAGAGAATAAAAAAGAAAGAAGAAGAAGATAAAAAAGAGAGGAGAGAGAGAGAGAGAGAAAAGAGAGAGAGAGGGGAGAGAGAAGAAAAGAGGGGAAGAGAGAGAGAGAGAGAGAGAGAGAGAGAGAGAGAGAGAGAGAGAGAGAGAGAAGACAGAACAAGAGAGAGGAGAGAGGGAAGGAAATAAGAAAGAGATAGAAAGTGCGAAAGAGTTTAAAGAAAAATGCAAGAAAAAAGTAACGAACAAACAACAAATGAAATTGAAAGAAAAGAAAAGGCAGAAAACACGAAAAAAACGAAAGAAAAGGAATCCCGAGTTTACGAAAAGAAAAAAACGTAAAAAAAAAGATAAATATTCGTCTCTCCCCCCCCAAAAAAATAGAAAATCGAATAAATAAATAAAATAAAAGAAAAACTTCCTTACCCTATACCCCCCCTAAAAAAAAAAAAAGACGAAGAAGAAAACCAAAGAAAGAATAAAGAAGGAGAAAAAAAAATCCAAAAGAAAATAAAAGCCAAAAAAAAAAAAAAAAAAAAAAAAAAAATCCTGCACAGAAGCGGTTGCCAATGTCGGTTTTATGTAGATTTCTGTCGATCAAGAAACAATAGCTTTCCGGTCTGATATCTATCTATGGAGTAATTTATCTTATTCGAAAAGACGTTTATTATCGTAATATTTTAGCTATTGGTCGATTTAGACCATATTTTATTTTACTTTTTTATCGTGTGGTCTTTGGTTATATATAATATAAATATATATAATATATATATATATATATATATATATATATATATAATAATATATATACATATATATATATACATTAATAATATATACTATATTAATATATATAACATATATATATACATATAATATACATTAATATATAACATATATATATATATACATATATAATATCATATATATATACATATAATAATATATATATAATATATATATATATCAAATATATATATATACATATATATATACATTATAATATGCATATATATATACATATATATATATATATAATATATATATATATAATAATATATATATTTATATATATATTTATATAATTTATATATATATTTATTAATTTTATTTTTTTTTTTTTTTTTTTTTTTTTTTTTTTTTTTTTTTCGATTTTTGTCTTGTTTATGTCTATTTTTTTCTGTTTATTTATTATTATTTTTTTATCATTTGCTTTTTTTGTTTCACAGTATTTCGATTTTCTTTGTAATATTTAGTTTTATTTTTCGCAATATTTCATTAATTTTCCAGATTTCACCAATTTCTTTTTTTTTTCTTTTATTTCTCTTCGTTTTTTCTCCTTTCCTCATTCGTTACTATTTTCTATCTTTCACTTTTTCTTCCTTATATTTCCTCTTTATTCTCTCCTCCTTTCCTTCAGTTTTATTTCATGTTCATTCTCCCTTTCCATTCTTCCTTGCACTCTTTTATTCTCTTTCTTTCTCGTCTTATTCCTGTTTTTATTACTACTTCCTTCATCTCTTCTTCGGAAACCTCATTCTTATCTCTTCATGTTTTTTATCTTCCTTCTTTTATCTCCTCTTTTCCTCTTCTCACTTTCTTCACTTCTCCCTTTCCTATTTCATCACTTCTTTCATTCACCTCTGTTATCCATTTTTTGTTTTTCTTACTGTCATTACTCTCGCTTCTTCCTTTTCTGCCTCTTCCTCAATTATCTTTTCATTTCCTTTTCTACTTTTGCTCTCTTCTCTCTCCCTCTTCTTGTGTCTCTTCCTTCTTCTTTATTTTCCCTACTTCTCTTCCTTCTACTCCTACTAATCTTCCTCTTCCACTTTATCTTTTATTACATTCTCTTATTCTTCCTCTTCCCCCTTATTCCTTCCTTTCTTTCCTTTCTCCTTCCTTCTCTTTCCTTTCTTTCCTTACTCTCCTTCCTTCCTTCTTTTCCCCTTACATTACTTCCTCCTCTTCCTCTTTATCTTTACCTCCCATTGCCTCCTCCCTCTTCCTCGAGCCCCCTTGCCTCCTCGCCCCCCCCCCCAGGTAATCCATCATCAGAGGGGAGGGAGGGGAGGGGAGGGGAGGAGCAGGGCACGCCCCGTCTCGACTCCTGGCGGCCTCGTAATGACCCTGGTCGTCCAGAGACCATTTAAACCAGGCGAAGACGACCCCCAACCCAATCTGAACGACCACCCACGTAACCCTCCACATAACCCTCTACCATATATCATATACGACCCCCTCTCTCTTCATTTAAACAGCGGAGGACGACCTCAACCTTACCTCGCACGACCCTCCCACGCACGACCTTCTACTATACATCTTTGACGACCTCCCTCCCACCACCCCCACACACACACTCACACTCTAAATCACTTTACGACCTTCCAGTTCCGTCATACATTTTTTAACGACCTCTCTCGCGCACTCATACGATGGTCTCCCTTATATACAATACCTCCTCATCCCTTATATTCTGTTAAGCGGTATCTGGTACTTCATATTTCTTCGTATTTATCTCTTATACCCTTGTCTCTCTCTCTGAGTCCTACCACCCTACACGCACACACACTCAAACACACACACAAACACACGCACAATCACACACACAATCACACACATACACAAACACACACACACACACACACACACACACACACACACACACACACACATAATCACACACACACACACACACACACACACACACACACACACACAATCAACACACACAATCACACACACTCATCCTCCTCAATATCGACTTCCTTCCTTAACTATTTAGGTAAAGGAGGAAGTGAGGGGAAGACAGGAGGGGGGGGGGGAGGGAGATTCGAGGTAAGGGCGTAATTGAAGGGAATAGGGGGGGGAGGGAGAGGGGGAGGGGGAGGCAGAAGAATGGGTTATGATGGTAATGGGGATAAAATAGATTAAAAGGAACGAGCGGAGAGGGTGGTTCAGCCATCAGATTCTATAATAATGTAATTTTACATTAATGTCATTTTAAAATGGATGGAATTCCAGCATTCTTGTGGATAATTAATTCCAGTTTCGATTTCAAATGAAGGATGAAATAGAGGATGAGAAAGGAGAAGAGAGTGATAGGGAGATAAGCGGATAGAAAAAAACGTGAAGATAGAGAGACTGAGAAAGAGAA
>NC_051389.1:56389696-56404696 GCF_015228065.2 Penaeus monodon | reverse complement strand
GAGAACGAGAGAGAGGAGAGGGACGAGATGCGGAGAGAGAGAGAGAGAGAGAGGGAAAAAATGGAATCCAGACGAAAATGAATAACAGACCATTTGTCTTTCTCTTGGAATATGAGGGCTCCTCTCACTCTTCATCTTGCCCCGTCTCTCTCTCTCTCTTATCTCTCTCTCTTTCTCTCTCTCTCCTCTCTCTTTCTCTCCCTCTCTTTTTTTTCCCTTCTCACATCTCTCTTTCTCTCCCTCTCGCCCTCTCTCTCTCTCTCTCTCAATCTCTCTCTCTCTCTCTTTCTCTTTCTCTCTCTCTCTCTCTTTCTCTTCCTCCCACCTATTCCTCCTTCCATACCACACCTTTTCCCTTTTTTTCTTTCCTCCTCCTTCCCCCCTCCCTCTCCTTCTCCCCTCCCTGCCTCTTCCTCTCTCTCCCCTCCCTCTCTTCCTTTTCCTCTCGCCCCTTCACCTCCTTTCCTCTCCCACCTTCCTTCCTTTACCACTCTCCACCCTCTCCTTTTCCCTTATTTTCTCCTCCTCCCTAACCTTCCTTTCCTTCTCTCCCCCCTCTCTCTCCTTCTCCCCCCCCCCTCCTTCCCTCTCCATCCCTCCCTCCCTCTCCATCCCTTTCTCCACCCTTCCTTCACCCTACCTCCCTTCTCCCTCCCTCTCTCCCTCCCTCCCCATCCCACCCTACCTCCCATTCTCCTCCTACCCCTCTCTCCCTCCTTCCCTCCTTCATCTCCCTCTCCCACCCCCCCTCTTCTCAAGACGACCGAGGGTATATTGATAATTCCAGCCAGCAAAGATCATTGACAGATCAGCCGATAACACGCGCTTTCTCACATCATCTCCTTGGAAATTATTGCTGCTTTTCATCATTTTCACTTTTTTTTTTAGAAATATTTTTCTTCTTTCTCGGTGTTTTTATTATTATTATTATTTATTTATTTATTTTATTTTATTTTTTTTTATCATCCTTCTTTCTCAAAAATTCTTGGCTGCATTTTCTTTCTTCCTCTTCCCGAGAGATATTTTTCTTCTTTCTCGGTGTTTTTATTATTATTATTATTATTATTTATTTATTATTATTATTTTTATTTTTTTATTTTTTTTATCATCCTTCTTTCTCAAAAATTCTTGGCTACATTTTCTTTCTTCCTCTTCCTGGTAAGTTTCCTTAGGGGGAGGGGGGGGGGATTTACGGGGTGGGGGGTAAGGGTGGAGGCCAAGGGATGGGGGTCATGGGGTAGGGGTAGTGAGGTAAGGTATTCCTTCATTCTTTCAATCTTTTACCAATGTTTTTTTTTTTTTTTTTTTTTTTTTTTTTTTTTTTTTTTTTTTTTTTTTTTTTTACTAGTAGTCTTATTCGATTTTACTTAAGATCTATTTTTCATTAATGAATTTATCTGTTTATTGATTGCTATTTCTTAAACGTTGACATTTGCATATCTGGGTAAAGATAATATCATGACGAAGTAATAATCCGCACAGCTTTTCTGTTTGTTACTTGAGAATAAATAGAGAGATATTCTGCGTGAGAGAGAGAGAGAGAGAGAGAGGGAGAGAGAGAGAGAGAGAGAGAGAGAGAGAGAGAGGAGAGAGATGGAGAGAGATGAGAGATGAGAGAGAGAGAGAGTGAGAGAGAGAGAGTGATGTGAGAGAGAGAGAGAGAGGGAGAGAGAGAGAAGGCGAAGAGAGAGAGAGAGAGAGAGGGAGAGAGAGATAGAGAGAGATAGAGAGAGAGAGAGAGAGAGAGAGAGAGAGAGAGAGAGAGAGAGAGAGAGAGAGAGAGAGAATAAAAAGAGTTGGGAAAATAGAGATAGACAGACAGATAGAGAGAAAGAATAAAAAAAATTAAAAAATCAGTAGGGTCCATCTGTCGAAGCGTATATTGAACTATCTTGCAACATCCACCCAGCAATGACAAGGTCGCCGTCGAGTGCTTGTTGCACATCAATTGCAGAAGAATCGGATTTTCCAGGAAATAAATATTGTTCTTATCTGTATCACTATCTTCTCTCTTTCCTCGTAATCATCTCTTCCTCTTTCTCTTTTTTTCTTATTTTCGAAGGATCATTATGATAAAATAAATATTATTATAATTGACATTTACTATAATAGTATTTTGATTTCTGATGTTTTTTTTCCGATAATAAACATAATTATGATTATGATCAATTATAGTGGTGTTTAGAATTAATGACGTTTATCCGATAACAAACATTATTATGATTATGATTAACTATAATAGTATTTGGAATTTCTGACTTTGTCTGTGACAGTTTTTGTGACATAAATACATGCTAATACACACATAAACACACACACACACACACACACACACACACACACACACTTATTTATTCACGAATCTCTATATCTATCTATCTAATTTCCTATCCATTTATCTATCCTCCTATCAGCCAGTCTATCTATCTATCTGTCTGTCTATCTCTCTAGCTATATATCTATCAATTTGTCTTTCTAATTATCTGTCTATCTGTCCATCCTCGAACTTCTTGTTTTTTCCAAATGCATCACTCTTCTCTCTCTCTCTCTCTCTCTCTCTCTCTCTCATCTCTCCTCTCTCTCTCTCTCTCCTCTCTCTGCCTATATCTTTTTATGCCCCTCTTTCCCATCTCCTCTCTCTCTTTCCCTCCTCTCTCTCTCTTTCCCTCCTCTCTCTCTCTCTCTCTCTCTCTCTCTCTCTCTCTCTCTCTCTCTCTCTCTCTCCTCTCTCTCTCTCTCTCTTACTTTTGAGGGTCATAATAATGCTAAACAATGTTATAATTATCATTAACTATAATAATATTTGAATTTTATAACCTTTATCCGATAATAAATATTATAATGATTATAAATGACTGTAATAATATTTGGAATTTGTGACTAATGTCCCATGACTGTTTTTTTTTTAACATAAATATATATTCATACGCACATGAAATCACACACGCAGTCTCCACACTTATTTACTCATTAAATGTTATATCTATCTATCTGTCTATCTTCCTATCCATTTATCTATCCTCCTGTCATTTAATCTATCTATCTGCCTGTCTGTCTATCGAGGTATTAGTCTATCAATCTGTCTATCTAACTATCTGTCTATCTATACATACATCTTTCTATCCATCTATCAATTATCCTATCTATCTATCTATCCAACCATCTATCTATCTATCTATCAATTTATCTGACATTGTTTTCGTCTATCTGTCTATCTGTTAATCTGTCAATATATCTACCTATCCCTCTATCCATCTGTCTATCTAGCTAGCTATTAACTTATCTATCTATCTACCTATCCAAACATTTCTCTATCTATCTATCTATTTATCCATCTATGAACATATCTGTCTATCTATCACTCTATCCATCTATCCATCTATCAATCTATCACTCTATCCATCTATCCATCCCTTTCATTCTTTCTTTCTTAATCACTTATTATCATTTCCTTTCGCTCTTTAAACCTTCGTCATCTTTATCGCATTCTTTTCTCTCTCTCTTATTCGCGATTGCAATTTACACACGAACCGACCGCTAAAATAAGACACAGGACGATTCCGTTTTGAAAAAAAAGCAAGAGAAAACGGAGAATTTAGAAAAAGATAGATCCTTTATGGAAAAGTCAATATGAAATATATTTATACTTTCGCTCGTCCGCTCCTGTTTTTTTTTATTCTTCTCTTATTATTATTTATTATTATTTATTATTTATTATTATTATCTTTCTTCTTCTTCTTCTTCTTATTATTATTATTATTATTATTTATTATGTATATATATATATATATATATATATATATTATATTTTATCTATATATATATATATATATATATATATTTTTTTTTTTTTTTTTTTTCTTTTCTTCTGTTTTATTCTCTTCTTCTTCTTCTCTTCTTCTTTTTCTTTTTCTTTTTCTTTTTCTTTTTCTTTTCTTTTCTTTTTCTTTTTCTTTTTCTTCTTCTTCTTCTTCTTCTTGGCTGTTTGTGTGTCTGTCCGTCTATCTGTTCTTTTTTTTTCTCCCTCTCTCCATCTCACTCACTCTCTCTCTCTCTCGCTCTCTCACTTTCTCTCTCTCTGTGTCTCTCTCTCTCGCTCACACACACTCTCCCTCTATCTATCCATCTCTCTCTCCCTCTCTCTCACTCATTCTCTTTCCATCTCTCTCTCTCTCCCTTTACCCCTCTCTATCTACTGTGAATCTATATCTATCAGCTTTACTTCCTTCCTCCCTCGCTCATTTCCCCCTTTCCCTTCCCTCCCTTCCCCTCCCCTCTCTTATCCTAACCCTCCCTTCCCTCCCTCCTCTCTCCTCCCCTAACCCTCCCTCCCTTTCCTCTTTCCTCTTCCCTTCCCCTCCCTTTCCTCTCCCCCCTCTCCTCTCTCCCCTCCATCCTCTCCTCCCTCTCTCCCTTCCCTACCAACCCCCTTCTCTTCCCTTCCATCCCTCTTCTCCCCCTCCATTCTCCTCCCCTCCTCTCCTACCCCCCTCCCTTCCACCCCCTCACTCCTACCCCCCATCCCTTCTCTCCCCCAACCCCCCCATCCTATCCCCCTCCCTTCCACCCCCCCACTCCTACCCCCCTCCCTCCCCTCTCTCCCCTCTCGCCTCTAATTCTAACGGGTTGAATGTGGCCTGTAATTTTTCACGCTAAAATCACTTATTCAGTTTGCCTCTTTTTTTCTGCCTAATTACAAACAATTAAGGTCCCGCCTCTGCATTATCATACATGATGAACAAGCTTATACGTGATTTGCAAGGTTGGGTGGGGGGAAGGGTGGGGGAAGAGGGGGGAGGGGGTAAAGGGGGAAGGAGAGAGGGGTAGAGGGGAGTGGAGGGGAGGAGAATGGGGGAGGAGAAGGGAGGAGATGGGGGAGAGGGGAGGAGAGGGGAGAAAAATGGGGGAGAGGGGAGGAGAATGAGGGAGGAGAATGGGGAAGGGAGAAGGGAAAGGTTGGGGAAAGGGAGGGGGAAAAGGGGGGAGGAGTAAAGGGGTAGGAGTGAGGAGTAAATGGAGGAAGAAAGGAGGTAAAGGGGATGGGTAGGGGTAAAGGGGGTGAGAGAGGGGTAAAAGTGAAGGAAAAGAAGGGAGGGATAAGAGGGAGGGAAGAAGATGAGAGTGAGAGAAAGAGTTTAAGGAGAAGGGAAAGGAGGAAGAGGAAGAGGGAATTAGGAACAAAAGAAGGTAAAGAGGGGGAGAGGGGGAAAGAAAGCAAAAGAGGAGTGAAGGATAGACGATAGACTGAGAAAAGAGAGAGAGAGAGGGGAAGAGGCGAGAAGAGAGAGAGAGAGGGGAGAGAGAGAGAGAGAGAGGAGAGAGAGAGAGAGAGAGAGAGAGAATAAGAGCGGAAGCAGAAGAAAATGAGAATAAATGAACAGAATTAAGAAATGGAAGGGGGAAGGAGGGGGAAAGCAAAAGGGGGGAAGGGGGGGAAAAAAAGAAGAAGGGAAAAGGGAGAAAAAGGGGGGAACAAATAAAAAAAGAGAGAAGAGGAGAAAAAAGAGGGGAAAAAAAAGGAGGGGGAAAAGGAGTGGCAAAAAAGCGAGAGAAAAAAGGAGGGAATGGAAGAGAGGATAGGAAAGAAGTAAGTAAAGAAAGAGGAGCCGGAAGGAAGCCGAAAATGAAGAGGGGAAGAGAGAGAGGGCGATAAAGAGGAGGAGAAGGAGAGGGAGATACGTTAAAAGAGGGAAAAAAAAAGGAAAAGAAAAAAAGAAAAAAAAAAAAAAAAAAAAAAAAAAAAAAAAAAAACCTTTTAAAAAAAAAAAAAAAAAAAAGGGAAAAAAAAAAAAAAAAAAAAAAAAAAAAAAAAAAAAAAAAAAAAAAAAAAAAAAAAAAAAAGTTTAAAAAAAAAAAGGGAGGAAAAAAAATTTTAATTTTTTTTTTCCCCGAAGGGGTTGGGAAAAGAATTGAAAAATAAAAACGAAAAGGAAAAATTTTTGATCGAAAGAGGATGCCAAGGAAAAAAGATAAAAGAAATAAGAAAATTATAAAAAAAACAGAAAAAAAAAAAAAAAAAAAAGGAAAAAAAAAAAAAAAAAAAAATTTTAAAATTTAAATTTTAAAAAAAAATGAAACATTCCCAAAAGCATTATATTAGACACAAACATTCATAGTATATTAAAAAAAAAAGTTATTCGCCCGAAATTATTGAAAAAAAAGACTAGTTGGCACCGCTTCTAATGTAGCCAATAACCATATTTATTAAATATTTTTTTATTGTCTAATACCTATTTATATTCGTGTTAATGACACACTATGGCAATATCACATCATCTAAGGTCATTAGAGGCTATCAAAACAAACTAATTTAATTCACACACACACAGAACATAACTAATCATCGTGTACTTTGGAATTGTTTTCATGTGCCAATTTATTTGTGCTTAATGACGCAATAGGATTCCCTACTCCTTCCTCCACGTCTCCCTCCCCCTCCTAATCTTTTCCTCCTTCTCTTGTCTCTTCTCTTTCCCTCTTCTTTTCTCTTCTCTTTCCTTCTTTTCTCTTTCTCTCTTGTTCTTTCTCTTTCTCTTTCTTTCTCTTGTCTCTTCTTTCTTTCTGCTTGTCTGTCTCTGTTCTCTCTGTCTGTTCTCTGTCTGTCTCTGTCTTTCCTCTGCCCCGTGTCTGCTGTTCTGTCTGTTTTGTCTTGTCTGTTCTTGCCCCGGTCTCTGTCTGTCCGTCTGTCCTCGTTTTCTTCTGTCTCTGTCGTTCTGTCTGTTTTTTGGTCTTGTCTGCCCTGTCTGTCTCTGTCTGTTCTTGTTCTCTGCCTGTCTCTGTCTTTTTGTCCTGTCTTTTGTCTCTGTCTGTTTTGTCTGTCTCTGTCTGGTCTTTGTCTTTTGTCTGTCTCTGTCTGTGTTTCTGTCTGTCTCTCTGTCTGTCCTGTCTGCCCTCTGTCCTGTCTCTGTCTTTTCTCTGTCGGTTCTGTCTGTTTTCTGTCTTTTATGCTGTCTCTGTCTGTCTCTGTCTGTTCTCTGTCTGTCTGTCTTTGTCTGGTCTGTCTGTCTGTCTGTTGTCTGTCTGTCTGTTGTCTCTCTCTCTCTCTCTCTGGCACTGGACGCAGTTTACTTCATCTATCTCCTCTCTCTCCGTCTCTCTCTCTTCTCTCCCTCCCTCCCCCTCTCTCTCTCTACCTCCCTCCCTCCCCCCTCCCCCCCTCTCTCTCTCTCTTTCTCTCTCTCTCTTCTATTTCTCTCTCTCTTTCTCTTCTCTTCTCTTCTCTTCTCTTTCTCTCTCTCTCTCTCTCCTTTCAAATTCTTCCCCTCTACCCTTGTCTTCCCCTCCCTCCCCCTTTCCTTTTCTTCCCCTCTCTCTTTCCCTTACCCTCTCTTTTCTTTCTCCTTTTCCCCCTCCTCCTTCCTCCGTCCCCTCCCCTCCCCCCCCCCACACCCCCAACAATCCCCATTCAAGAAATTCCCCCCCCCCCTCCAAAAAAAAAAACGGATAAAGATTCCCATTAACCCATTAAACCTCCCTCTTTCCCATTCTTCACCCTCCTTTCATAAACAAACATTTGGCATTTAACAGCGCAATTTCCCCCCCCCCCATTATTTCGCGCTCGTAATGGGCTTGTGTACAGTCGAGTCCCGATATGCAAAATACCTCTAATTCATAGGAGAGAAGGGCACAATAGCGGGGTTTTTCGCGGACTATGAAAAAGCGTGTAATTAGCGACATCGCAACCGCGGCTTATCATTTGCTGTTTATGGTGGATGGGGATGGTGGTGGTGGGGGGATGGTAGGGGGGGTGAGGGGGATGGTTGGAGGTGGTGGTGGTGGGGGGATGGTAGGGGGGGGTGAGGGGGATGGTAGGGGGGGTGAGGGGGATGGTAGGGGGGGTGAGGGGGATGGTTGGGGTGGGGGTGGATGGTAGGGGGGGATGGTTGGGGGTGGGGGGATGGTAGGGGGGGATGGTTGGGGGTGGGGGATGGTAGGGGGGGTGAGGGGGATGGTTAGGGGGGTGGGGGATGGTAGGGGGGTGAGGGGGGGGGATGATAGGGGGGGTGAGGGGGATGGTAGGGGGGGTGAGGGGATGGTTGGGGGGTGAAAGGGATGGTAGGGGGATGATGGTGGATGGTGGTGGTGGGGGATGGTGGGGGGTGAGGGGGATGGTGAGGGGGTGGGGGATGGTGGGGGAATGGTAGGGGGGGAGGGGGATGGTGGTGGTGGGGGAATGGTGGATGGGGATGGTGGTGGGGGGGATGGTAGGAGGGTGAGGGGGATGGTTGGGGGTGGGGTGGGTGGGTGGTGGTGATAGTTATGATGGTGGTCATCGTGGTGATGACTGTGACTGGTGGTAGTGACTGAAATAGTGATGATGGTCATCTATCTATCTATCTACTTACTAATCTATCTATCTATCTAACAATTCATTCATATATTCATCTTAATTTAGGTCGAAATAACCCACAAATGCAATTCATGAGACAAACACGCCGGGGGAAGGGATCGCATCAGCATGACTTACAAACTACACTAATTTCGAACACGTAAAAAAAAAAAAAAAAAAAAAAAAAAAAAAAAAAAAAAAAATTTGCATAGGCCTAGCCGTAAAACACAAATGAAAGTGTGCGGAACAAAAATTGAGGAAATGAAGAAGAAAAAAAGACAAAAAAAAGGGGAAAAAAAAGAAAAAGAAAAAAGAAAAAACGGGTTTGTAAAAAAAAAAAAAAAAAAATCTATTGATATTTTTTTTAATAAGAAAGGAGATGAAAGAAGAGATATGATTATGTTTTAAAAGGAGAAATAGATAGATAGATAGAGATAAATAGATAGATAGATAGATAGACAGATAGATAGAGAGAGTGAGAGAGGAAACATAAACAATGAGATAGAGAGACAGAAGAAGCGACACGAAGGAGAGAAACATGGAAAAAGAAAGAGAGAGAGAGAGTCAGAGTGAGAGAAAGACAGAAACAAAGAGAAAGAAAGGGGCGAGAATACAGTGAGAAAGAAAAATATGATAGACAGAGAGAGAGAGAGAGAGAGAGAGAGAGAGAGAGAGAGAGAGAGAGAGAGAGAGAGAAAAAGAGAGAGAGAGAAAGAGAGAAAGAGAGAGAGACAGACAGAAAGACAGAAAAAGACAAACCGAGAGACAGAAAGAAATTCCGAGAGACAGAAAGAAATTCCGAGAGAGAGAGAGAGAGAGACGTCAAAAAAAAAAAAAAAAAAAACTTTCAAAAAAATTCTAATCATATATTTTCCATCTCTTTTTCGATCGGCGTTCATAAGCCCCGATTCGCCCGCTCGCTTGAAAACGCGCGTCTAATCAGCGGCTCTGCTCCGGAAGTGGACAGCGCGGATGAAGATGAGACGCGCGAGATGGATATTGGGAGGATGCTCGGATGCTGCTGGTATAGGAAAGTGGGATGGGATGGGATAGGATTGGATGGGAGGGGAGGGGAGGGAAGGGATGGGGAGGGGAGGGGAGGGGAGGGGATGGGGAGGGGAGGGGAGGGGAGGGGAAGGGGATGGAAGGGGATGGAAGGGGAGGGGATGGGTAAGGAGGGGTGGGGATGGAAGGAAAGGGAAAGGGAGGGAAGGGGAGTGGAGGGAAGGGAAGGGGGAAGAAGGGAAAGGAAGGGGAGGGGAGTGGGATGGGAGGGATGAGATGGGATAGAGATGAAAGAATAGAGAATGAGAGGGCACAGGATGAAGATGAGACGCGTGAGATGGATATTGAAAGGATGCTCGGATGCTGCTGGTATAGGAAAGGGAGGAGATGGGAGAGGAGGGGAAGGGAGGGGAGGGGAGGGGAGGGGATGGAAGGGAAGGGGAGGGAAAGGGAAGGGAGGGGAGAAGAGGGAAAGGGAGGGAAGGGAAGGGAAGGGAAGGGAAGGGAAGGGAAGGGAAGGGAAGGGAAGAGAAGGGAAGGGAAGGGAAGGGAAGGGGAGGGAAGGGGATGGGAGGGGATAGGGGGGATGAGATAAGATGCGTAAATAGGACGGGAGATGACGGGACGACAGGGAATAGGAGGAAAATGAGATAGACGAGGTGGATGTTGCGAGAATGCCCGGATGAGATCGAAAGGTGGGATAGAATAGGATAGGATGGATATAGGAGATCGGGATAGGGCGGAAGGATGGGATAGGATAGAATTTAGAGGGATGGGGGGGGGAGATATATGCGACGTACTAGATACTATTATGATTCTTGGATGCTGCAGAGATACCTTTTAGGGTAGAATAGGGTGGGAGGATAGGATAGAGAGGATGGGGGGGGGGAGATGGAATAGCAGAAGAGGGAGGGGGGGTGGGAGGGAATATGGGGGTGAGAAGAAAAGGGTTGGGGGGGGGAGGATATGGGACCCAGCTGAGACAGATGAGATGGATAGTGAGAGGAATGAAATAGGATAGGATAGGATAGGATAGGATGCGATAGGGGGATGGGACGGGACATGATGAGATGGAAGGAATAGTAAAGAATGAGATAGAAGGAGAGATAATGCGTGAAAAAGGTGCAAGGGACGGAGATGAGTCGACATGGATGCTGAAAAGATATTCGGATGCTGCGGAAATACATCAGGAAACAGGAAGATATTAAAGAATAGGATAGAGAGAGATAGAAGGATGGGTTGGAGAGGAGAGAAAGAGGGAGATGGAGGATGGGAAGAACCAAAGGGGAGGGAGTAGAGACAAATAGATATTGAGAGGATGTTGCTTGGATGCTGTGGGGAGGAGGGAGGGGAGGGGGAGGAGGGGGGAGGGAGAGAGAGAAGGAGAGAGAGAGAGAGAGAGAGAGAGAGAGAGAGAGAGAGAGAGTGAGTGTAGGAGGGAAGAGAGGTAAAGAACTGGAGTGAGATAAATAGATAGATAGAGAAGATAGATAGATAGATATAGACAGAGAGAGAGAAGAGATACAAGAGAGAGAGAGAAGAGAAATGAACGATAAAAAAGAGAAGAGATACAGTAGAGAGAAGAGAGAGAAGAAGAAAAAAGAGAGAAGGGAGAGAAGAGAGAAGAAAGAGAGAGGAAGAAGGAGATAGCGACTGAGTGAAAAAAAAAAATGTGTGTGAAAATGATAGGGATCAAGAGAAAGAAAAGAAAGAAAAAAGAAAAAAAAAACAAAAAAGATTGAAGAGAGATAAACAAAGAAAAGAGACAAGAGAAAACAAAACAAAGATAAAGAGAATCAAGAGAATAAAGAAAGAGAGAAAAAAAAACGAAAAAGACGGAGGAGGCGAAAATACCAAAATAAGATAAAACAGAAAAATAAAGAAAGAGAGAGAAAGAGAGACCGGACAAAGAAGCTTCCAAGAAAGAGCTAGCAAAATGCTAACCGTTTATAATGCAAAGCCTTCTGGAAGCCATAATAAAAAGCGCATTTTTCTTGAATCTCCGAGTTTGAAATGATCTATAACTTTCTCCAGAAAATTCATCTAATGATATTCCCCCACTTTCTCTATCATTTTACGAGATGAATAGTACCCAGTAACACTTAATTTGCATTATGAATTACTGGCTTTTTCATCGTCCCTGATAGTTGTCATTATTTTGTGATTAAGTGTATAAGTATATGATATGTGTGTGATTTTTTTTTTTTTTCATTTAAACAGAAATGCTTGTCTGAGTTAAGAGACGTTACTGTGTTGTTTTTTTTTTGTTTTATATGTTATGAATGTAAATTATTTATGGTTTGCATTGTTTTTCTCTCAATTAGTGGAGCGTCTTATTTATCAAAGTAAATTCTTTTAAACAAAGTCATTATTCACTTATCATGCAGGAAAATATCCCTACAGGCAGACAGACGGACATACTGAAACCAGACACACATGTACAAACACACGCACACACACACGCACACACACACACACACACACACACACACACACACACACACACACACACACACACACACACACACACACACGCACACACACACGCACACACACACACACACACACACACACACACACACACACACACACACACACTCACACACACCACACACACACACACACACACACACACACACACAGATATCCATTTCTGTACGTATTTGAATATGTATATATAGACAAATGTGTGTGTGTCTAGAAAGATAGACAGATATATTGGCTGTTTGTTAAATTGAGAGGTAGATAAAACACACACACACACACACACACACACACACACACACACACACACACACACACACACACACACACACACACACACACACACACACACACACACACACACATACATATATTCTCTTCACACGGTATCTTGTGTCTGATGTTATAACCTGAAGAGAGATTTTATTTCTTAATTCAGTATAGTTTTATTTTATCTCTCATCATTATCTTATTCTGTCATACATTTTTAAAAAATTCTTCATCACACTGATTTTACGATCACGTGACCCAAATTTCACCCACCCCCACCCCCTCAAAAAAAAACAAAAAAAAAACAATGAACTATCATTCAGACTATGATATGATTGCAAAAGTTCCACCATCTTTTGTGCAAGCATGGAAAAGTTTCCGCGCATGCAAGATTTCACCTGAAGTAAATGGTGGGTGGATGGCTTTTATTCAAGACAAATAGCACGGTTCTGCAACACTTTGGGAAGTCTAGTGCAACCGCGTGCAGAGGACTTGCAACTATGTATGTATACTAACGTTCTATAATCCAAGATAAGGTATCAGTGCAACCTTTTATATTTCGAGAAAGTTTAGGCCCGCGGAGGCTTCATTAAAAACAATGATAATAATGGTAAGAGAAAATACATGTATATGTGTATATGTTCGCTTTTTTGTAAAATCGCACGCAAACATGTAAGGAAGAAGAAACACACAGAGACATAAGCACACACATACACACACACACACACACACACACACACACACACACACACACACACACACACATAAACGCACACAAATACAGATACATACATACATACATACACAAGCCCACACACACACACTAAAACACTTACAAAGACACTTACAAAGACACTTATTAAGACACTTACAAAGACACTTACAAAGATACTTACAAAAACAATTATAAAGAATCTTATAAGGACACTTACAAAGACACTTACAAAGGGGCTGAGGGTACGCGAATCACTCCCCCCCCCAACCTTCCTTTTTTCTCACTCTCTCTCCTTCGTACTCTCTTTTTTCACTTTTCTCCTTCTCATCCTTAATCTCTTTCTCCCCTTCCTACATTATCAAGATTATTTTCTCTCTCTTCCTATCTCTTTCTTCTTTTTTCTCTTTCTCTCTCTCCCTCTCCTCTCCTCTCCATTTCTTCTTCTCATCCCCTCTCTCACTCCTTCCCTCCCTCCCTCCCTCTCTCTCTCTCTCTCTTTCTCTCTTCCTCTCTCTCTCTTTTTATCTCGCTTTTTCCATCCTCCTCACTCCTTTCTCTCTTCCTCTCTCTCTCTCTCTCTCTCTCTCTCTCTCGCTTTCTTTTTTCTCAAACCTCCCCATCCTTCTCCATCCGTCCTCCTTTTCATCCCCGCCTCTCTATCCCCCCACTCCTTTTCTCTTCCTCTTCCCGTCTTAAAACCCCTGCATCTATTCTCTAAATATTTTGTTTCCCAAATTTCCCTCCTCATTCGGGGCAAAGAAGGAAAAAAGAGAAAAAAAAAAAAAAAAAATCAAAAAGAATCAAGACATAATACATTTTATTCACACATTTATCTCTTTCCACCTTTTATTATTATTTTTATTTTTTAACACTAATTAATTATTATTACCGTTCTTCCCACGCCATTTTCGGGGAGGTTAGGGAGCCGGGGGAATTCGCTGGGGGGGGGGGGGGGAAAGGGGGGGAAGGGGGGGGGGAAGGGGAGGGGGGGGGGAAGGGGGGCCCACCGAGGGAGGGAGGGATGGAGAAGGGGAAAAAAGGGGAAGGGGGGGGGGGAGGGGGGGAGAGGAGGGGAGAGAGAAAAGGGAGAGGAAGAGGAGGGGGGGGAGGGGGGGAGGGGAGGAGGGGAGAGAGAGAGAAAAAGAAAAAGAAGAAAAGAGAGAGGAGAGAGAAGAGAGGGGAGAGGAGAGAGAGGAGGAGGAGAGGGAGAGAGAAGAAGAGAAAGAGAGAGGAGAGAGGAAGAGGGGGAGGAGGAAGACAGACAGACAAAAGAGGGAAAGAGGAGAAAAAGAGAAGGGAAAGGAAGAAGAAGAAAGGAAAAAGAAGGGGGAGGAAAAAAAGATAGAAAGAGAGAAGAGAAAAAGAGAATAGAAGAGAAAAAGAAAAAAGAAGAAGGAAAAGATAGAGAGAAAAAAGAAAGGAGAGAAGAGAAGAAAGAGGTAGAAGAGAAGAGAAGAAGAGGAAGAAGAGAAGAGAAGAGATAGAATATGGGTATAAATTGTTATATAGAAATAAAATAAAGAAATTTAAAAAAATAAAAAAAAAGAAAAAAGAATAATTAAAAAGATAAGATAAAAAAATTTTTTATATATAGTTAAAATTATATAAAAGAATATAAATAATATAAATAATAATATAATATAATAATTTTTATACAAAATAACAACATATACACACTACAAAAAAAAACAATAAAAAATAAATATATAAAATATATATATATAATTATAATATATTTATATGATAAGAGATAGAAAAAAAAGACAGAAGATGAAAGTTATAAATATATATATGTATATATATATATAGAGAGAGAGAGATGAATAAACAGATATATAGAGAAGAAAATAGAAAACGGCACATGATAAAAACAAAGGAGACAAACAAACAGCAAATGAGAAGAAAAGTCCACATTCATTACTGACAGTCAAAAAATAAGAATAAGAAAGAAAAAAAAAATCACACCAAAAAGTATCCAAAAAATAAGAATTTTCCCCCTTTATTTCCCAAAAAAATGGCTTTTAAGAAAATACCGAAAAATTACGTCTCTTAAAAAAGAGAGAAAGATAGAGATAAGTAGATAAAAATAGAAACAAACAGATAAAATGAAAGATGAATAGATAGATAGATGTAATAAAACATTTGAGCAGGAAAATTGTCCCAATTTTGGTTGGAAAGTTGGGCTGTTGGGGGTTAA
>NC_051389.1:56381902-56389596 GCF_015228065.2 Penaeus monodon | reverse complement strand
CCTTTCCCCATTGCCCGCCCAGCACTGGAGGCCCAAGCCAGCCAAGCAGTGCCCGGGGAAAAGAGATGGTGACTCGGTAAAAGCACCGGGCGGAAGGCAATGGCAAAAACCCCCGCTCAAATTGCTAAGAAAAAATCAGGAAGCCCCTGATGTCAAAGGGGCGGGGCCGAATGGTTAGAGGTCAGACTCAAGACGGCAATCTGAATTCGAGGGGGTTTGAGTCACCGATCGCCCGCGTTTTTCCCTTGGGGAAGGAAACTTCCTTTATTGTACCCAGCCATGGGTGGCCAAGCCAGCCCAAGTCAAGTGTGGTCCCAAGCCCCGGATAAATAGAGAGAATGTTACCCAAAAAAAAGGGCCACCGGGACCCCCGTGGAAAGGAACTGGGGACTTACCCCGATCATCAAGAGCATCACAACATGAAAACTACAATTAAATATCATGCTGTGACCACGGGGGGTCAGACATGAACCTACAGTTAAAAGAAGAAAAAAAAAAAAAAAAAAAAAAAAAAAAAAAAATTATATTATATATTATATATATAAAATAATAAAATAATATATATAATAATATATAAAATATTAAAATATATATATACAATTTAATTTTATATATATTAAAATATATGTTATATATATTTTTTATATATTTAATATTATATAAAAATATATAATAATATATATAAATAATAATATTTTATATATATATATATATATATATTATATAAATATAAAACTATATATAATAATATATATATAACATTATATATTATATATATATAATATATATTATTTAAAAATATTATATTATATATATAATTATAATAAAAAAAAAAAAAAAAAAGAGGAGAGAGAGAGAGAGACAAGAGGGAAGAGAAGAGGAGAGGATGAGAGAGAAAAGGGAAAGGGAAAGGGGGAGAGAGAGAGAGAGGGAGAGAGAGAGAGAGAGAGAGAAGAGAGAGAAAATGAGAAAAGGACAAAGAGAGAAAGAGGGGAAAAAGAGAAAGGGAAAGAGAGAGACAGAGACCGAGAGAAACAGAAAGAGAAAGAGAGAGAGAGGGGGAGAGGGCAGAGACCGAAAGAAAAAACCACACCACGAAAAAGGGGGGGAAAAGGGAAATCCCGCAAATCTTGAAGAAGGAAAATATCTCATCCCAATTTTCATCTGGGCGCGACGTATATTGTTCAATTATGGCTGCTTCACCAGCTCCTGCCGAGGGCCCTGACGGAGGGGCCCAGGGGCCCATAAATGGGGAAAGGGAAAAGGGGGGGAACGCGAAAGGAGAACGAGGAGGGAAAAGAGACGAGAAGAGGGCGGTCGCGAGAGGGAGGGAGGAGGAGGAGGAGGAGGAGGAGGAGGAGGGGAGGAGGGGAAGAGGGAAGAGATACAAGGAAAGAGCTTCAGGGAAGGGGTGTCGAAACTGGTGCGTGTTTTTTGGTTTTTACCTATGCACCCCACACAAACACACCACACAACACACACCCCACACACACCCAAACACACACCCCCCCACACAAAACAATATAAATTTTTATATATTTTATATATAATTTTATATATATAATTTTAATATATATATATATAATTTTATTTACATATATATATAAACGTGGGTGTGTGTATATATATATATATATACATATATATTTTAAAATTTTATATAATTATAAAATATATATTATATATAAAATATATATAAAATGCAAAATACATAATATGTAAAAATTGTATATATATACATATATATGTGTTTTATATAACAAATATATATGTTTTATATATACACAATATATGTATATAATAAAACACATATATATGTTTTAATATATAATATATATATATATAATATATATAATATATAATTTTATATTTATAAATATAATTATGAATATATATAACTATATATATATATATTTTATAAAAAATTAAAATATATAAAATATTAAAATTAATGTATATAATAAATATATGATATATATATGTATATAGTATATATATAAATATATAAAATTTTTATAAAATATATAAAATATATTATATATTTTATTATAATACACACACCTTTGTGGGTCTGTGTGTGTGTGCGGGGTGTTGAATTTATGTGATATATATTGGTGGGGTTTTTTGTGTAAGTTTTTTAAAATAATTTTATATATAATATTTTATGATTTTATATTTTAAAATATTATATATAGAAAAATTTTAAAAAATAAAATATATATATAAGATTATATATAATATAGGAAAATATATATATATTTTTAAATAAAAAGGGTAGATATTTAAAAATAGAAAATAAATTTGTATAATATATTAATATAATAGATATTTGATAAGATGATATAAAATATATATTATATTAAGATAAATAAAATAAATTTGAATTTATTAAAATAATAAATAAAAATAGGGATACTATATTATACTTTTTAATTTTAAATATATTACAAAAGTATATTGATATATAATACTATAAATAATATAAAAATATAAAATATATATTATTATATATATTCATAATATATATATAAATATAAATTTATAAAATGGAAAATAAATAATCTATATATTTTAAATATATACAAAATTTTAATTAGAATTAAAATTGTATTAAAATATATATTATATAATATATATATATATAATATTATATATATAATATTTATTAAATATTATATAAAATATATATTATTATAATATATATATATAAAATATATATATATTATATTATTTAAAAATATTTTATTACAAACAAACAAAATTTTAATTTTTATATATAAAATAATATATAATAAAATATATATTTTTAAATAGGTATTTTATATAAATAATATATATTAATATTTACCAAATATATATATATATATATATAAAATATTATATATATATATATATTTATATTATTATATATATATATATATTTTATATAAAAATATATATATATTATATATATAATATATATATGTGTGTGTGTGTGTACGTATATAAATTTTACATATGAAGAAAAACCCACAATACAAAAACTAGATTTATTGAAATATGCATACACACACACACACACACACACAATATATATATATATATATAATATATTATATATTAAAATATAATATATATATATATATATATATATATAATATTATAGTATGTATGTATGTATATTTTATATAATATATATATATATTATAATATATATGTATATATATATATATATATATAATATATTATATATATATATACTTTTACACACACACGCTCACGCACGCACGCACGCACACACACACACACACCCCACTCACACTCACACTCACACTCACACTCACACCACACTCACACTCACACTCACACTCACACTCACACCACACACACACACACAAAACAACACACACACACACACACACACCCCCACATACACACACAACCACACACACATACACACCACACACACACCACAAAACACACACACACACACATACATACACACCACATGACACACACGCATTATATAATAATATTTTATATATATATATAATAATTATTATTAAAATATATATGTGTGTGTGTATAAGTATGAAATTTTAATAAATAAATATAATTTTAAAATTTTAAATATATATATAATATTATATATTTTTATGTATTATTATATATATAATAATTATAATATATATATAATTTTTATATATTATATATAATAAATATATGTATGTATATTATATTATATAATATATATATATTATATATATAAATATATATAATATATATATATTATAATATTTTAAAAATATATTTTAATATATATAATAATATATATATATATTATAATAATTATATATATATGTATTATGATGTATGTATATTTATATAATATATATAAAATATATATTATTTAATATATATATATATAATATACATAATTTCACCTTTTCCCCGCCCAATATGAAACCCGTCCCTGTGTGCACAGCCAGAGTCCATAGAGCGACGTTCTCTCTGCCTAAATGTTCCGCACGAGAGACCGATGCCCCGACGCGCAAAGATAAACTCTCAATTTTGGCTTTTATTTTTCAATAAATGGGAGGAGAAGGAGGAGGAGGAGGAGGAATTTGGGAGGGAGAGGAGGGGAGGAGGAGGAGGAGGAGGAGGGAGGAAGAGGAGGAGGAATTTTGGGAGGGAGAGGAGGAGGAGGAGGAGGAGGAGGAGGAGGAGGAGGAGGAGGAGGAGGAGGAGAAAGGGGAGGAAAAAAGGAAAAGGAGAGAAAGAGAAGGAAGAGGAGTATGAGGACGAGGGAGGAGCGGACAATGGATGACGGGAAAAAAGGGAGGAAGAAAATCGACATAAGAATAGGGGAAATAAAAGAGAGGCGAAGACGCTTGAAGGAGGTTTTAATGGACAGAAGAGGAGGTGGAGAGATACGGAGAGTTAGGAAGAGGAAAAATTATATTGTTTGAGGAGTAGGAGGGAGTGAGTAGGGTAAAAGAGAATGAGAGAGGGAGGAAAGGAGGGAGGAGAGAGGGAGGGAGGGAGGGGAGGGGGGGAGAGAGAGAGGGAGGGAGAGAGGGAGGGAGGAGGGGGGGGAAAGGGAGGGAGGAGGGAGGAAAAGAGAGAAAGAGTGCGAGAGAAAGAGAGAGAGAGAGAGAGAGAGAGAGAGAGTAGGGTAAAAGAGAATGAGAGAGGGTGGGAGGGGAGAGGGGAGGGAAAAGGGGAGGGAGGGGGGGGAGGGAGGGGAGGGAGGGAGGGAGGGAGGGAGGGAGGGGGAGAGAGAGGAGGGGAAAGAGGAAAGAGGGAGGGAGGGAGGGAGGGAGGGAGGAGAGGAGGGAGGGGGGGAGGGAGAGAGAAAGAGTGCGAGAGAAAAGAGAGAGAGAGGGGGAGAGAGAAGAGAGTAGGGTAAAAGAGAATGAGAGAGGTGGGAGGGAGAGAGGGAGGGAGGGAGGGGGGGAGGGGGGAGGGAGGGAGGGAGGGAGGGGGGAGAGAGAGAGGGAGGGAGAGAGGGAAAGAGGAGGGGGGAGGGAGGAGGGAGGGAGAGAAAAAAGAGAGAGAGAGAAAAAAAAGAGAGAGAGAGAGAGAAAAGAGAGAGAGAGAGAGGGAGAGAGAGAGAGAAGAGAGAGGGAGAGAGAGAGAGAAAAGAGAAGAGAGGAGAAAGAGGAGGAGAGAGAGAGAGAGGGGAAGAGAGAGGAGAGGGGAAAAGAGAATGAAGAGGGGGGAGGGAAAGAGGAGAAGGGAGGGAGGGGAGGAGGAAGGAGGGAGGGAGAGAGAGAGGGAGAAAGGAGATAGGGAAGGAGGAGGGAGAGGGGGGAGAGAAGAGAAGAGAGAGAAGAGAGAGAGAGGAAGAGAGAGAGAGAGAGAAAGAGAGAAAGGTGAGGAGAGAGAGGAGAGAGAGAGAGAGAGAGAGGATGGATAAAAGTACGCAGACAGATAGATAAAATAGATAAGAGTGAGGATGAGGTGTTGCAAAAATCACTAGAATTGACGGACAGACAATTAGACAGATAGACAGATAAATTGATAGATAGAAGACAGATAGATATACTGTAGATAAACAGATAGATAGATAGATAGGCAGATAAACTGACAGCTAGAAGACATAGATATACTGTAGATAGATACAAGACAGATAGATATACTGTAGATAGATACAGATAGATATACTCTAGATATATAAATAGATAGACAAATAGACAGACAGCATGACAAACGGGCAGACAGAAAGACAAATAAACAAACAGACAAGACCAAGAATGAAATAAAAGAAAAAGGGGAGAGTAAGAGAGACCAAAAAGAAAAGAAAGAACTTAAAAAAAAAGAAAATAAATAAAAGCGTTTCCAGTTTCACCAGAAGACAGTGACACGGGTATCGCCTTAAGTACATTCTTCGGGGATTCCCCTCCGATCAGCTGAGAGACGTCTCGAATCAGCTGATCGAAGCGTGTTTGAATCAGCTGATCGATGTGTGCTCGAATCAGCTGATCGAAGCGTGTTTGAATCAGCTGATCGATGTGTGCTCGAATCAGCTGATCGAAGCGTGTTTGAATCAGCTGATCGATGTGTGTTCGAATCAGCTGATCGAACCCGGTGCTCTCCTCGGGTACGTCTCTGGGTTATCTTGCGGAGGCGAGTGGATAATTCTGGACTGGGTATTATTTAGTGGGTGGTACTAAGAGTGGTAAAAATTGTTTATTTTGGTGTCGTAGAAAAGATGCAAGTCATGTGTTCAAAAATCGAACTTATGGAGACTTATAGACACGAGAGGTCAAGTCATCCAGTTATTCATCCAGTCATTCATTCATCGCTTCATCCATCCAGTCACCCCTCCCTCCTTCCACCCACCCACCAACCAACCCATTATGTATCCATCCATCCATCCAGTCATCCATCCATCCATCTATCCATCCATCCATCCATCCCTCTCCCCACCCATCTACTCACCCACTCATCCCCCCACCCACCCACTCACCCATCCCACAGCCCACCCACCCGCTCACCCATCCATCCATCCACCCATCCCTTCGCCAAACAAGCTTAAAAAAAAAAAAAGAAAAAAAACTTTAGGCAGCCAGCGATGCGTTTTGTGTAAAATCCCTCAACATCCACCCACCCATCCCCCCCACCCACCATCCATCCACCCATCCATCAACCCATCCCTTGCCAAACTAGTTTAAAAAAAAGCTCTAGGCCTACGAGGTTCGCCCGCTGTTGGCAGCCAGCGATGCGCTTTGTGTAAAATCCCTCAACTTGGGATCCAATGGGCTTTCCGGACAGCCGGCTAAGAGGATCAAAGCCTCGCTCACATAATTGCAACTTGTTTGGACACGAGGTCGATTTCAGGCGACAGCACTTCGGGTTTTCAAAAAAAGGGGAAAAAAAGAGAAAAAAAAAGGTTCTAGTACTGCTAAGAGATTAAAGAAAAGGGGGGGGGGGCTTGATTTTGATTTGTGTATGGTTGTTGTTGTTGTTGTTGTTGTTGTAGTTGGTATTTCCGTTTGGGTTTTGATTCTTTTTGGTTTTCGTTTTATGATTTTTTTCCCCATTTGTCTCTATCTTTATCATATTTATCTTTTTCCCTATGTTTCTTTCTTTTTTTTTCTTTATTCTCCCTTCTCTCTGTTCACATCTCTCCCTTCTTTCTATCTCTCTCTTTCAGCATCTCCCTAATAAGCCTATTTTCGCCACGACAATCTAAAACAGATTTTTTATGAACACAAACAAACACACTTTCTGTCAATAAACCAAGCTCAAAACAAACAAACAAACAAACAAACATGCAAGCAAACAGACTAACAGACAGACAGACAGACAGACAAGCAAACAAACAAAGACAAACTCAAACAGCGACCGAGGACAAGAGGACTCTACGGCAGTCAAGGGTGAGGGAGGGGGGGAGGGAGGGGGGGAGGGAGGGGGTGAGGGAGGGGGTGAGGGAGAAAGGGGTAGGGCGTCAAGGGGGGGGGGGGGTGCGTCACAGGGAGATGAGGGGTAAAGGGAAGAGGTGATTGGATGAGGGAAGGGTAGGGGGAGGATGGGGAATGAGGGGTAAAGGGGGGGTGATTTGGGTGGGGGGAGGGGAGGGGGAGGGTTTGGGGGAAGGGATGAGGGGTAAAGGGAGGGTGATTGGATGAGGGAGGGGAGGGGGAGGGTGGGGATGAGGGGTAAAGGGAGGGGGTGATTGGATGGAGAAAGAGTGGGGAGAAAAGAGGGTA
>NC_051389.1:56370521-56380521 GCF_015228065.2 Penaeus monodon | reverse complement strand
GAGAGAAAGAGAAGGAAGAGGAGTATGAGGACGAGGGAGGAGCGGGACAATGGATGACGAAAGAGAGGAGGAAGAAATCGACATAAGAATAGGGGAAATAAAAGAGAGGCGAAGACGCTTGAAGGAGGTTTTAATGGACAGAAGAGGAGGTGGAGAGATACGGAGAGTTAGGAAGAGGAAAAATTATATTGTTTGAGGAGTAGGAGGGAGTGAGTAGGGTAAAAGAGAATGAGAGAGGGAGGGAGGGAGAGAGGGAGGGAGGGAGGGAGAGAAAGAGAGAGAGAAAAAAGAGAGAGAGAGGAGAGAGAGAGAGACGGAGAGAGGGGGAGAGAGAGAGCAGAAGGAGAGAGGAGAGAGGGGAGAGAGAGATGAGAGAGAGAGAGAGAGAGAGAGAGAGAGTAGGGTAAAAGAGAATGAAAGAGGGAGGGAGGGAAAGAGGGAGAGAGGGAGGGAGGGAAGGAGGGAGGGAGGGAGGGAGGGAGGGAGGGAGGGAGAGAGGGAGAAAGGGAGATAGGGAGAAAGGGAGGGAGGGAGAGAGGGGGGGGGGAGAGAAAGAGAGAGAGAGAGAGAGAGAGAGAGAGAGAGGAGAGAGAGAGGAGAGAGAGGAGAAGAGAGAGAGAGAGAGAGAGAGAGAGAGAGAGAGAGAGAGAGAGAGAGAGAGAAGGATGAATAAAAGTACGCAGACAGATAGATAAAATAGATAAGAGTGAGGATGAGGTGTTGCATAAATCACTAGAATTGACGGACAGACAATTAGACAGATAGACAGATAAATTGATAGATAGAAGACAGATAGATATACTGTAGATAGACAGATAGATAGATAGATAGATAGGCAGATAAACTGACAGCTAGAAGACATAGATATACTGTAGATAGATACAAGACAGATAGATATACTGTAGATAGATACAGATAGATATACTCTAGATATATAAATAGATAGACAAATAGACAGACAGCATGACAAACGGGCAGACAGATAGAAAGACAAATAAACAAACAGACAAGACCAAGAATGAAATAAAAGAAAAAGGGGAGAGTAAGAGAGACCAAAAAGAAAAGAAAGAACTTAAAAAAAAAGAAAATAAATAAAAGCGTTTCCAGTTTCACCAGAAGACAGTGACACGGGTATCGCCTTAAGTACATTCTTCGGGGATTCCCCTCCGATCAGCTGAGAGACGTCTCGAATCAGCTGATCGAAGCGTGTTTGAATCAGCTGATCGATGTGTGTTCGAATCAGCTGATCGAAGCGTGTTTGAATCAGCTGATCGATGTGTGCTCGAATCAGCTGATCGAACCCGGTGCTCTCCTCGGGTACGTCTCTGGGTTATCTTGCGGAGGCGAGTGGATAATTCTGGACTGGGTATTATTTAGTGGTGGTACTAAGAGTGGTAAAATTGTTTTATTTTGGTGTCGTAGAAAAGATGCAAGTCATGGTGTTCAAAAATCGACTTATGGAGACTTATAGACACGAGAGTCAAGTCATCCAGTTATTCATCCAGTCATTCATTCATCGCTTCATCCATCCAGTCACCCCTCCCTCCTTCCCACCCCCCACCCACCAATCCATTCATGTATCCATCCATCCATCCAGTCATCCATCCATCCATCTATCCATCCATCCATCCATCCCTCTCCCCACCCATCTACTCACCCACTCATCCCTCCACCCACCCACTCACCCATCCCTCTGCCCACCCACCCACTCACCCATCCATCCATCCACCCATCCCTTCGCCAAACAAGCTTAAAAAAAAAAAAAAAAAAAAAAAAAAGCTCTAGGCCTACGAGTTTCGCCCGATGTTGGCAGCCAGCGATGCGCTTTGTGTAAAATCCCTCAACTTGGGATCCAATGGGCTTTCCGGACAGGCCGGCTAGAGGATCAAAGGCCTCGCTCACATAATTGCAACTTTGTTTGGACACGAGGTCGATTTGCAGGCGACAGCACTTCGGGGTTTTCAAAAAAAGGGGAAAAAAAGAGAAAAAAAAAGGTTCTAGTATGCATAATAATTAAAGAAAAGGGTGGGGGGGGCTTGATTTTGATTTGTGTATGGTTGTTTGGTTGTTTGTTTGTTTGTTTTTTGTTGTAGTTGGTATATTCCGTTTGGTTTTTTGATTTCCTTTTTAGGTTTTTTCGTTTTTATGATTTTTTAAAAAGAGAAATTTGGTCTCTATCTTTTCATATTTATCTTTTTCTCTTTTTTTTTTTTCTTTATCTCTTCTCTCTGTTCACATCTCTCCCTTCTTTCTATCTCTCTCTTTCAGGCATCTCGCCTAATTAAGCCTATTTTCGCCACGACAATCTAAAACAGATTTTTTATGAACACAAACAAACACACTTTCTGTCAATAAACCAAGCTCAAAACAAACAAACAAACAAACAAACATGCAAGCAAACAGACTAACAGACAGACAGACAGACAAGCAAACAAACAAAGACAAACTCAACAGGTGACAACCGAGGACAATAGGACTCTACGGCAGCACGGGTGAGGGAGGGGTAGGGAGGGGGTGAGTGAGGGGGTGAGGGAGGGGGGTGAGGGAGACAAGGGGTATGGGGGTGGGGGGGGGGGGGTGGGGGGGGGGGGGGGGGGGGGGGGGGGGGGGGGGGTGGGGCGTCAAGGGGGGGGGGTGCGTCAGCAGGGAGATAGGGGTAAAGGGACGAGGTGATTTGGATGAGGAAGGGGTAGGGGAGATGGGAATGAGGGGTAAAGGGGGGTGTGGATTGGATGAGGGAGGGGGAGGGGGAGGGTGTGGGAAGGGATGAGGGTAAAGGGACGGGGTGATTTGGATGAGGGACGGGCGGAGGGGGAGGGTGGGGAAGGGTGAGGGGTAAATGGGAAGGGGTGATTTGGATGAGGGAGGGGAGGGGGAGGGTGGGGAAGGGATGAGGGGTAAAGGGAGGGTGATTTGGATGAGGGAAAAAGGGAGAGGGGAGGGGTTGGGGAAGGGATGAGGGTTAAAGGGAGGGTGATTGGATGAGGGAGGGGAGGGGGAGGTGGGGAAGGGATTGAGGGGTAACGGGGGGTGTGATTGGGGAGGGGATGAGGGAGGGAGGGGGAGGGTGGGGAGGGTGAGGGGTAAGGTAAAAAAAAAAAAAAAAAAAAAAAAAAAAAAAAAAAAAAAGGGGGTGATTTGGATGAGGGAGGGGAGGGGGAGGGTGGGGAAAGGATGAGGGTAAAGGGGGGTGATTGGATGAGGGAGGGGGAGGGGGAGGGTGGGGAAGGGATTAGGTGGGGGGGTAAAGGGAGGGTGATTGGATGAGGGAGGGGAGGGGGAGGGTGGGGAAGGGATGGGGGTAAAGGGAAGGGTTACTGGATGGGGAAGGGGAGGGTGGGGAAGGGATGAGGGGTAAAAGGGGGTGTATTGGATGAGGGAGGGGGAGGGGGAGGTGGTAAGGGATGAGGGGTAAAGGGAGGGTGATTGGATGAGGGAGGGAGGGGTAAAGGGAAGGTGTGAATTGGATGAGGGAGGGGGAGGGGGAGGGGTGGGGAAGGGATGAGGGGTAAAGGGAAGGGGGATTGGATAGGGAGGGGAGGGGGAGGGTGGGGAAGGGATGAGGGTACAATGGGAAGGGGTGATTGATGAGGAGGGGGAGGGGAGGGTGGGGACGGGATGGAGGGGTAAAGGGAAGGGGTGATTGGATGAGGGAGGGGAGGGGGAGGGTGGGGAAGGGATGAGGGGTAAAGGGAAGGGGTGATTGGATGAGGGAGGGGGAGGGGGAGGGTGGGGAAGGGATGAGGGGGGGGAGGGAGGGTGGGGAAGGGATGCAGGGGTAAAGGGAGGGTGATTGGATTAGGGAGGGGAGGGGGAGGGTGGGGAAGGGATGAGGGGTAAAGGGAGGGTGATTGATGAGGGAGGGGGAGGGGGAGGGTGGGGATGGTATGGGGTAAAGGGGGGTGTGATTGGATGCGGGAGGGGAGGGGGAGGGTGGGGAAGGGATGAGGGTAACAGGGAAGGGTGATTGGATGAGGGAGGGGAGGGGGAGGGTGGGGAAGGGATGAGGGGTAAAGGGGGGTGTGATTGGATGAGGGAGGGGGAGGGGAGGGTGGGGAAGGCGATGAGGGGTAAACGGGAAGGGATGGGATTATGGAGGGGAGGGGGAGGGTGGGGAAGGGAAGAGGGGTAAAGGGAAGGGGTGATTGGATGAGGGAGGGGAGGGGGAGGGTGGGAAGGGATGAGGGGTAAACGGTAAGGGGTGATTGGATGAGGGAGGGGAGGGGGAGCGGTGGGAGGATGAGGGGTAAAGGGAGGTGGTGATTGGATAGGGAGGGGAGGGGGAGGGTGGGGAAGGGATGAGGGGTAAAGGGAAGGGGTGATTGGATGAGGGAGGGGCGGGGGAGGGTGGGTAAAAAAAAAGGATGAGGGGTAAAGGGAAGGGGTGATTGGATGAGGGAGGGGAGGGGAGGGTGGGGAAGGGATGAGGGGTACAGTGAGGTGATTGGATGAGGGAGGGGGAGGGGGAGGGTGGGGAAGGGATGAGTGGTAAAGGGAAGGGGTGATTGGATGGGGAGGGGGATGGGAGGTGGGGAGGGATGAGGGGTAAAGGGAAGGGGTGATTGTATGAGGGAGGGGGAGGGGGAGGGTGGGGAAGGGATGAGGGGTAAAGGGAGGGTGATTGGAGTTAGGGAGGGGGAGTGGGGGGGGGAGGGTGGGGAAAGGATGAGGGGTAAAGGGAAGTGGGTGATTGATGAGGGAGGGGAAGGGGAGGGTGGGGAAGGGATTAGGGGTACAGGGAAGGGGTGATTGGGGGGGGGGGGGGGGGGGGTGGGTAAAAAAAAAAAAAAAAAAAAAAAAAAAAAAAAACAGAGGATGAGGGTAAAGGGATGTGATTGGATGAGGGAGGGGGAGGGGGAGGGTGGGAAGGGAGAGGGGGGGGGAGGGGAGGGGGGGAAGGGATAGGGGTAAGGGGAAGGGTGATTGGATGAGGTAGGGGAGGGGAGGGTGGGGAAGGGATGAGGGGTAAGGGTGATGGTGATTGGATGAGGAGGGGGAGGGGGATGGTGGGGAAGGGATGAGGGGTAAAGGGAGGGTGATTGGATGAGGGAGGGGAGGGGGAGGGTGGGGATGAGGGGTAAAGGGAGGGGGTGATTGGATGGAGAAAGAGTGGGGAGAAAAGAGGGTAGGGGATGAGTGCAGGGAAGAGTAGAAAGAAGAGGAAAGAGTGGAAGAAGGGAGGAGGAGAAAGAAAAGATGGAGGGAAAGGGAGAAGGGAGTGGGGAAGACTGCGGAAGGAGGAAAAGGGAGATGGGGAAGGTGGCGAGGAAAGGGAAAAGGGAAAGGGAGAGGAGAGAATGTCAAAGAGGAGAAAGGGAGAGGAGAGAATGTCAAGGAGGAGAAAGAGAGGTAAGAGTGAAAGAAGAAAGGGAAGTAAGAATGAAGGGAGGAGGAGAAAGGGAGGTAAGGATGGAGGGAGGAGGAGAAAGGGAAGTAAGAATGGAGGGAGGAGGAGAAAGGGAGGTAAGGATGGAGGAGAAAGGAAAGGGAAAGACTGAGAGAAGAGGACCAGGGAGAGAAGGATGAATGAAGGGAGAGGTAAGGGGAAGAAATAGAGGGAGAGGAGAGAGAGAGAGAAAAGAGCGAATAGGAGGATAGAAGGAGAAGGGAAAGGGTGAGAATGGACGGCGAGGAGCAAAGCGAAGGAGGGAGGGAGGGGATATAGGAAGAGAATAGGAAGGGGAAGAGAAGAGAGAGAATAGATGAAAAGGAATAAGAAAGAGGATGCAGAGAATAAAAAAATAAAGCAAAGCAGAAGCAGAAGTTGGAGGATGTAGGAGGGGGGGGGGGAGGAAGCATAATAAGAATAAACTGAGGAAACATAGGGAGCGGAGGAGAGAAAGAGGCGAGGAAGGGAAGGAAAGTGAAAATGAAGGAAAAAGGAGAGGAGAGGAGGAAGAAAGGAGGGGAGAGAAGATGGAAATAAGAGAATCAAGGGATATGAGGAGAGGAAGAGAGAAAGAGAGGAAGAGAGGAGGAGGAGGACAGGTGGAAAAGAGAGGAGGGAAAAAAAGGAAGAGGATAGGAGGAAGAGAAGGAACGAGGGAAAAAAGAGGAAGAGGCGAGGAGAAGGAGAAGAGGAGAAGGAGGAGAGGAGAAAGTTAAGGAAATGGGAAAATAGAGGAAAAGGCGATTAGGGGAGGAGAGGAAAGGAAGCAAGAAACAGACGGGCAAAGAAAACAAAGCAAACAACAAAGGAAAGGAAACAAGAAGAAACAGACGGACAAAGAAAACAAAGCAAACAGCGAAGGAAAGGAAACAAGAAGAAACAGACGGGCAAAGAAAACAAAGCAAACAGCATAGGAAAGGAAACAAGAAGAAACAGACGGACAAAGAAAACAAAGCAAACAGCATAGGAAAGGAAACAAGAAGAAACAGACGGGCAAAGAAAACAAAGCAAACAACATAGGAAAGGAAACAAGAAGAAACAGACGGGCAAAGAAAACAAAGCAAACAACATAGGAAAGGAAACAAGAAGAAACAGACGGGCAAAGAAAACAAAGCAAACAGCATAGGAAGCAAGCGCATGACGGGAGAAGGAAGCAAGGGAATAGAGGGAGGGGGGATGGGGGGTGGGGGTGGGTAACACAGTTTGATTTTAAGCAACATAAATCAACAATCAAGTTGGCGCAGGTGGAGCGGAAGGCCGGACACTGCGGGGCTGTTTCTCGGGCCGTTTGGGGGAGGGAGGATAGGAGACGGGGCGGCGTGAGGGAGGAGAAAGGGAGGATAGGAGACGGGGCGGCGTGAGGGAGAAAGGGAGGATAGGAGACGGGCGGCATGAGGGAGAAAGGGAGGATAGGAGACGGGCGGCATGAGGGAGAAAGGGAGGATAGGAGACGGGGCGGCATGAGGGAGAAAGGGAGGATAGGAGACGGGCGGCATGAGGGAGAAAGGGAGGATAGGAGACGGGGCGGCGTGAGGGAGAAAGGGAGGATAGGAGACGGGCGGCGTGAGGGAGAAAGGGAGGATAGGAGACGGGCGGCGTGAGGGAGGAAGTGAGGAAGGGAGAATGGGAGGAGGGGAGAATGAGAGGAAGGGAGAATGGGAGAAAGGGAGGAAGGGAGAATGGGAGGAAGGGGGAAAGGGAGGAAGGGAGAAAGGAAGAAAAACAGAGGGGAGAAAGGGAGAGAGGGAGGAAGGGAGAAAGGGAGAAAAAAAGAAGAGGAAGAAGAGCGGAACGGAAGGAGAAGGGAGGAAGGGAGACAGTGAGAAAAGGAGAAAGAGGAAGAAGAAGAAGAGGAGGAGGAAAAGCGGAAGGGAGGAAGGAGAAGGGAGAAAAGGAGAGAGGGAGAAAGAGGAAGAAAAGCGGAAGGGAGGAAGAAGGGAGAAAAGAGAGGGAGATAGAAGAAAGAGAGAAAAAAGAAGCGGAAGAAAAGTGGAAGGCAAGAAGGGGAAGGAAGGGAGAATGGAAGAAAAGGAGAAAGGAAGAAAGGGAGAAAGAGGAAAAAGAAAAAGGTGTAAGCAGAGCGGAAGGGAGTAAGAAGGGAGGAAAGGAAAAAGGGAGAAAGAGGAAGAGGCAGAATGGAGGGAGACTGGGACAAAGGGAGAAAGAGAAAGAAGAATGGAGAAAGGGAGAAAGGGAGAAAGAGGAAGAAGAGGAAGAAAGGCGGAAGGGAGAAAGGATAAAGGAAGAGAGAGGGAGAGGAAGAAGAGGAGATAGGGGAAAGGGGGGGGGGAAAGGAGATAGGGAAAAGGAGGAAGAGGCATAAGAGTGATAAAGAAAGGGCAAAGGATAGCAGAATAGGAGAGGGAAAGAGAGGAAAGATAGAAAAGAACGGGAGAAGAAAAAAGGAATAAACAGGAGGAAGAAGAAAGGGGAGGCGGATAAATGGGAAGGAAAGATAGAACTTAATAAATGTATATAAGAAATAAAAAAGGAGAGAAAGAGAATAACGAAAGAAAATAGAAAGGAAACAGAAGAGAAGAGAGATAGAAAGAAAGAAAAAAAAATCCATCTTCGGGGATATTTCTCCTGAATTAATTATACATTTATTTTCTTATTCATATATTCACTTATTTTGTCACTTATTTCTCTTACTTACTATTCATTTATGGATAGGCCTATGGGGATAAATAGGACACACGCAGAAGGGCTATTACTGGCCTGGGTTCGTATCTCCGATTTTTTGTACCAAAGGAGCTCTCGCACAAAAAAAAAAAAAAAAAAAAAAAAAAAAAAAAAAAAAAAAAAAAAAAAAAAAAAAAAAAAAAAAAAGGTAGAGATAATAGGAAGAGGAAGAGGTGAATAATAACGCAAAAAACGAGTAGGCCCAAGAACGCAATGATAAATACCAATAAACCAATATACCACAGAGGTGTCACGTAACATGTACTGTATACCATGTACCGTATAGCACGTATCATATACCATGTACCATCTTCCACGTACCACGTACCATGTACCACCACCCATGTACCACTTACCAACCACGTACGGCATACCACCTAAAACCTACCACCAATCACCTACCACATACCACCCACAACGTACCATATACCACCTATCACATACCACTTAAAACATACCGCCAACCACCTACCACTACCACCCAAATTTTTACCACCACATACCACACACCACCTAAAACCTACCACCTACCACATACGACGTACCACATACCACATAAACCTAAAACATACCGCCTACCACACACCACCAACCACGCACCACATACCAATCTACCAACCAACCCACCACGCACCACATACCACATACCAACCTACCACGCACCACATACCAATCTACCAAGCCACCACGCACCACATACCAACCCACCACGTACCACGTACCAACCACGTACCCCAGCGGCGAAAATCCGTGACGCCATAACGGACCCGCAAGTTCCGAACGGCGGTAATTTCGAACAAAGTTTTTAGCGTAATGTTCGGATATCGTAACGGGCTGACAGGTGTTTGGGGGAGGGGGGAGGGGGGGAAGTGGGAGGAGGGAGGAGTGGGAGGGGAAGTGGGGGAAGGGGGGGAGTAGTGGGAGTGGGAGGGGGAGAGGAAGGGGTGTGAGAGGGGAGTGGAGGAGGAGGAGGTGAAGGGAGAGGGGGATAGAGGAAGGGGAGGAGGGGAGGGAAGGGAAGATGGAGGAAGGAGGAAGGGAGTGGAGGAACGGTGGAAGAGGGAAAGGGGATGGAGAAGGAAGGAGAAGGGGAGGGAGAGGGGAAGAGGAGGGAGAGGGGAAGAGGAGGGAGATTGGAAGGGGAGGGGGATGGAGAAGAAAGGGAAGGGGGTTAGGGGTGGGGGATGGGGAGTGGGATAGGGGCAGGGAGAGGGAGGGGAGGAGGAGAGGGGGAGGGACGAGGAGGGTGGAGGTGGAGAGGGGAAGGGGAAGGGGAAGGAGAGGTGAGAGGGAGGAAATAGAGAGGAAAAGAGGAAGGGAAAATAGAGGGGGGGGGGAGAAAAAAAGGAATGAAAAGGAAGAAAAGAGAGAAAGGAGAAAGCCCATAGAAGAGAGAAATGGAAAGAAGAAAGAACAAAATGATAAAAGAATAAAAACAAAAACAGCAAAACGAAAGAAACGAAGAAGAAATAGAAAAAAAAACGCAATGAAAGGGTGAAAATGAAAATTGAAAAAGAAAGAGAATGAGAAAGAGAGAGAAGAGAAAGAGGAAGAGGAAGGGAAAGAGAAAGAAAGAGAAAGAGAAAGAAAGAGAAAGAGAAAGAGAAACAGGAGAAAGATCAGAGAAGATGAGACAGAGAAGAGAGAAAGAGAGAAAGAGAGAAGAGAGAGAGAGAGAGGAGAGAGGAGAGAGAAGAGCGAGAGAGAGAGGAAAGAGAAGAGAGCAGAGAGAGAGACGAGAGAAAGAGAGGAAGAGAAAGAGGAGAGAGAGACGAGAGAGAGAGAAGAGAGAGAGAGGAGAGAGAGAGAGAGAGAAGAGAGAAGCGAGAAGAGAGAGAGTAGGAGCGAGGAAGAGAAGAGCGAGAAGGAGCAGAGAGAGAGAGCGAGAGGAGAGAGAGAGCGAGAGAGAGAGAGCGAGAGAGAGAGAGC
>NC_051389.1:56363021-56368021 GCF_015228065.2 Penaeus monodon | reverse complement strand
GAGAGAGAGAAAGAGAGAGAAAGAGAGAGAGAAAGAGAGAGAGAAAGAGAGAGAGAAGAGAGAGAGAGAGAGAGAGAGGAAGAGAGAGAGAGAAGAGAGAGAGAGAGAAAGAGAAAGAAAGAGAAAGAAAGAGAGAAAGGAGAAAAAGAGAGAAAGAGAGAGAGAGAGAGAGAGAGAGAGGAGAGAGAGAGAGAAAATCACTTTAGGGGGTAACTTTTTCATTTTTTTTCTCTCTCTCACTTCCATTATGAGGCACCTGTTCATCTTGGTGACAGACGGTATAGCATTTTTGTTGCTCCTTTTTACATTAATCTTCGGTACAGAAACCCATTTCCGCCCCCTTCCCCCGCCCCCCCCTCCCCCCCTTTCTCCCCTTTATCTTTGGTTAATCTTTACAGTATGGACGTACTAAGCTAGGGCAAATTGAAGATGATATTCGCGTAGAGAACGTTGTCGGTACAGGAACTAATTTGCAGAAGCGAACGGTAGCGCCACAAATTAAGGAAAAAGGTCACGGAGAGCGCCGCTCACAGCCTAAGTCCACTCGGCGCTCCAGCGGCTAAGTCCACTCGGCACTCCAGCGGCTAAGTCCACTCGGCACTCCAGTGGCTAAGTCCACTCGGCGCTCCAGTGGCTAAGTCCACTCGGCGCTACAGCGGCTAAGTCCACTCGGCGCTCCAGTGGCTAAGTCCACTCGGCGCTACAGCGGCTAAGTCCACTCGGCACTCCAGGGCTAAGTCCACTCGGCACTCCAATGGCTAAGTCCACTCGGCGCTCCAGCGGCTAAGTCCACTCGGCACTCCAATGGCTAAGTCCACTCGGCGTTACAGCGGCTAAGTCCACTCGCTCGGTGCGAAAGAGTAAGCTTCCGCGCAACTCGCACACCGTTTTCTGTCGTACTGCGCACCTACGTCATCAGTGTCACGACCAATCAGGTGGCAGCAGTTTATCAGAGATTTGAATTGTTCATTAAAGTTTTAGTGTAATATTCCATCTATGATGAAAATACACACAGCCATCCATTTACTGTTCATATATATTCGCTTTTAGCCGTTTTTGCAGAAAAAAAAAGTTTCCATGATTATTTTCTCAAACCTATTAAGATTTTTGATTGCTTAACTACCCAAACCACGCAGTCAATGCTTAAGCTATTTTGAGTATGCAGTTAACACCTGTACGTCTCTAGAATACTCCGGTAACATGCCTCAGTGACAATGACCGATGTGTGTTATCTGTGCTATGGTGGTGTATTAGACTTGAATTCTAAATTTCATGGAAAAACAGACCTTATATATATATATATATATATATATATATATATATATATATATATATATATATATATATAATTTTTTTTTTTATACAGAATCATGGACTTTTATCAACTAAAAAAAATGTGAAAAGTGTAGTGCGATTTGCAGAATAGATATTAAGAACAAAAATTTTAGATGCGACAAATCGAGAAAAATTCACAGTAGAACTGTGAGGTGTAATTATAAAAAAAAAACTATTTTCCATAAAACCTGGTTTGCAAAATCAAATCTAGACATTGAAACAAATATATTTTGTGTTAATTTTTATTTGAAAGATTATTTTTCTTACGCTCTCTGGTAAAAGACGAATTGAAACTCTCATACAAAACAATTAGTGACGGGAAAGTTTTTGCCGTGAAGTGCTTATTGCTTGGTGCTTAAACAATAGTGCTGGTAAGATCGGTGGCCCTGGCACAATTGTAGAGATGGACGAGTCAAAGTTTGGCAAAAGGAAATATAATGTGGGCAGACTGATTGAGGGCCAGTGGGTTTTCGGTGGGGTGTGTCGTGAAAGTCGGGATTTTTTTTTTTTTTATTCCGGTGCCCTCCAGAGATGCTGAGACCCTTCTAGAAGTTATTAAAGACCGCATTAAAGAAGGGACCACAATCATTAGTGACTGCTGGAAGGTATATAACTGCCTACATAAAGAGGGCTCTCAGCACCTGACGGTAAATCGTTCCCTCAATTTCGTGGATCCCGTCACTGCGGCTCACGCCAACACCATCGAGCGTCAGTGGCGGGGAGCGAAGGCAAAAGTACCGCATTACGGCAGGAAGAATATCCTTTTGTTGGTTATCTGGCCCGTGCGATGTTTCTGATGAGCTTCCCGAATTCCAATCAAAGACTGCATCGCTTCGTCCTTGCCGCTGCTAATTTGTACCCTCCGCAGTAAGGTAAGTCGTCATATCATATTGTTTTTTTTTGTTTTCTTTTGTTTTACACTGCATAAAAGAGACGAAAGAGGGGGGATCTTGGCTAAGTAAATAAATATATGGTAAGACAAGTAAAAAAACGAAGACCTGTTTCAAGCTCTATCTTGCCGTGCATATCGGGTTTAAGAGAATATTTGCCGGGGGGTGTTGGGGGGCAGATCCCCCCATCAACCCTCCCCTCGGGCAGTGCCCGAAGGGCACGCCCAGTCACACCAATTTGGACTGTGGAGTAAATTTTGTGTCGTTAACGTGTGCGCTTCTTGCTCTTTCCTAATTTTTATGGCGGGCATAATCGAACACTCGTATTTTTTTCATCATAAATATGAAGTTTGGCTCCGAAAAGTCGCATTCTATGATTTTCGTAAATATGAAATTTAGCTCACATTTCCGAAAAGTCGAATTCTTTGATCTTCGTAAATATGAAAATTGGCTCGCATTTCCGAAAAGTCGCATTTCTTTGCATTCATAATTTCCTTCGGTCATTTACCGACACTCAAATCAAACTGAGGCCTCTCTATACCGTAAAGAATTACCCTTTCTTTTTTTTTTTTAGCAAAATTAATCTTCCTTTTCCCATCCGTAAAATTAGGGTGTCTCCAAAAACTTTTGGGTTTTTATTTACTGATTTTATATATATATATATATATATATATATATATATATATATATATATATATATATATTTATTTATTATTATTACTTCCCCTGAATGCAAAACGTGTATAAACATGTTATCATGTACTGTTATATAGTAGCAAAAACAAAACAAATAAATAAATAAATAAAAGAAGAAAAAAGTAATAATAAATAAATAAGACAAAATAAGAACGCAACTAAATAACTGACAAAGAAAACAAAAACAAAAACCATCACCAACAACAGCAAAACAAAAACAAAAAAAAGACAAAAAAAAAAAAAATAAAAAGCAACGTCACCACACACTAATAAAAGCAATTTTGAAAACAGTTCCCTCTATGCCGTTGAACAGAGGCCTAAAACAATCATGGAAATGAAATCGTTAATTGGTCTGCAATTATGATTTGATCACGTGATTTCTGACAGCAATGAAAAATACGAATTTTACTCACGGTTTCCTGCTGCGTGAAGCGGACTTTCTGTGGTTTCGTTATAAATATAAAAAAAAAAAAATATATATATATATTATATATATATTTCTTTTCTTTTCTTTTCACAGTATCCTTCATTTATCTATTTTATTCATTTTTCTATTTTTGTTTATTCATCGATTCATTTTGTGAATTATTCACATATTTATCTATATCAATATACCTCGCAGCTCACTATATTCTTCTTTTCTTCATCTTTTTCTTTTCTTTTCCTAGGGCACCACACCATACACAGGCCACGTTACAAAGGTCACAACACCATATTTTGCGATGTTATGACTTCCTTTCATCACCACACTTTGACTGTGGTGATAACACGTTGATTTAGTCAGTTCACCATATCATGTTCTTAGGGCACTACACTGAGGAGAATAGCACCATGCTTTTCCCAGATTCACCATAACATGATTCACTCGCGTCAAAATACCATATATCACGAGTTCCCTTGGACACTACACTATCATTTTCTCGTCTCACTATAGCTCACAACTTTCTTGAATCACAGCACTATACTCCATCTGACTCACACTATTACCACTATTTTGGTCAAAGCAACATAATTTCCTTCCTTTACACTATACTTTCCTGAACACACGACACTTTAACGCACCTAATTATCTATAATCAACCCTTTCACACACTATAACCAGCGAACACAACACATTTATAAAAAACAAGAGTATCACTCCACAACACCCTTCGCTCACTGGTATTTCGAACGCACTACACACACACACACACACAAACACAAACACACACAAAACACACACACATCTTCCGTCACGATTCGTGTTTTCGTGTTAATACCTAAAATGCTTGTTTCCCAACGAACGATTGGGTCCTAAGTGATTGTGTTGGTGTGCGATTTTGCGTTGTATTTTGGACAACAATGTATTTCCAGGTCTAGTTTATGAGTTGAGATTCGTTGAATAAATGTTGACATGTGTTGATAAAATGGAATAGGAATGCATGGGCTAATGTAGGTATGGGCAAGGAAACGATGTATTAAAATGGTTTGCAATGTGAACACATACGCACATAATGAATATATACAAATACGCGCGCGCGCGCGCACACACACACACACACACACACACACACACACACACACACACACACACACACACACACACACACACACACACACACACACACACATAAATATATGTATATATATGTATATATATGTATATATATGTATATATATGTATATTTTTTTTATATATGTATATATATGATATATAAGTATATATATGTATATATATGTATATATATATATGTATATATATTATATATATATATATATATATGTATATATATGTATTATATATTGTTATATAGTTTTTATATGGATAATGTATTTATGTATATATATATGTTATAATGTATATAGAAGTTATTTTATATGTATATATATGAATTGATGTAATATATGATATGATATATGTAATGATTGTGCATATATGTATTATGTATATATATGTATTATTATATGTATATATGTATATATATATGTATATATATATATTATATATACATGATATTATATACGTATTATATATAATATATGTATATATATATATATATATAGTATATATATTGTAATATAATGTATATATATAATGTA
>NC_051389.1:56340521-56358021 GCF_015228065.2 Penaeus monodon | reverse complement strand
AAATTTTTTTTAAAATTTTTTTTAAAAGGCTTGGGGGGGGTTTTTTTTTCCCCCCCCTCTCGGCTTCATATTTTCCTTCCCAGGCCCGGGGCGTGCTTTTCTTCAAGCCCCCCCGCCCCCAAAACCCTTATTTTTCCCTTTTTTTTTTTTAATTTCCTTAAAAAAATTTTGTTATTATATATTTTAAATTTTTTTTTTTTCTTTTTTTTATTTTTTTAAATTTTTTTTTTTTTGTTTTTTTATTTTTTTTTTGGTTTTATTTTTTTTTTTATTTTTATTTGTTTAATTTTTTTTTTTTTTTTTTATTTTTTTCCCCCCTTTTTCCTTTTTTCCCTTCTCTCTCTTTCCCCCCCTCTTTCTGTCCCCTCCTCCCCTACCCCCTCCCTCTCTCTCTCTCCGTCCTCCTCTCCCTCCTCACTCTCCCCTCTTCTTTTCCTCCCCTCTCTCTCTCTCTCTCTCTTCTCTCCCCCTCTCTTCTCTCTTCTCTCTCTCTTCTCCCCCTTCCTTCTCCTCTCTCTCTCTCCTCTCTCTCTCCCCTCTCTCTTTTCCTCTATCTCTCTCTCCCCCCCCCGTTTTTATTTTTCTCTCTTCATTTCCCCCATTCTTCTTTTCCCCCTTAATTTTTAACGCCGCTTCCTTTCTTCTCTAGATTTTTTTGGCCCCGGCGCTTCATTTTTCATACCCCCTAAAAAACACTTTTTTTTTAAAAATTTTAAAATTTTTTTCGCTCATTCCCCTTACGAAATTTGCTTACTGAAATTGAGGGCCCGGGTACAAAATTTGTATTTTGGGGATATTAAAAGGGAAGGGGGTTAATTAGGGGTTTTTATTTAATACAAGAATTTTTAGTTTTTTGGTTTAAATTTAATATAATATGTTTTTAAATAATGTTATATTATATGATAAAATGATAATTAATAATATTATTTATATAAAAATTAATAATTTTATATTTTATATAAAATATTAATAATATATTTATATATATATTTAACAAAAAAAAAAAAAACAAATTATAAATTTAAAAATTTTTAAATTTATTTTTTTATTTATCAACCAAAAAAAACCCCCCCCTTTTAAACAACAGATTTATCCCCTATTTTTATAACCTTTTTTACTCCTGTCAGGTTAAAAAATTCCCTTTTAAAACCTACCCTGTCCCCCAAACGCACACCTTTTTTTTCATATCTTCCCACCTATTAAAATTTTTTTTTAAAACACACCTTTTATTTTTCCCCCAAACCCCTTTTATCTACACACCCCACACTTTTAAATCACCACCCACCCAATACCACCCCACCACCACCACCACCCCACCATCCCCACCATCCCCCCCCATCACCCACACCACATCGCCATTTTACACCCCACCCTTTCACATCATCCACCCTTACTTTTTCTATTATCTATCAAAATTTTTAAAACAGGTAACGTGGGGCCCCCCTTCACCCGAGGGGTCGGCGGTTCGCGCCCCGCCCAGGCGCGAGAAGTTGCAACTGTCCCCGGGGGTTTATTTGGCGGCTGGGCAACCCGGCGGGTAAGGACCGGGGTTCCGCCGAGTCAACACCAGCTGACAAACGTGAGCGAGTCGGCTTGATCGAACAGGCCGGGCTCCCCTCATGGGATGCCCCGGGCGGGCTAAAAGTTCGCATATCGACTTATCCTTATTATCTATCTATTCCCCCATCCATCCACCATCCTCTATCGCCTATCTATTAAAACTGTCTATTTCTCTAGTTTTTCCTATCTATCTAAACTATCACCAATCCCCCAAATTTTTCCCACCATCATTCATCCTCTGTCTACCTATCTATCATCTATCCACCTATCCACCAAATTTACCCCCTCCTTCTTTTTTTCTGTCTATAAACTTAAAATATCTACTATCACCTATCCCAATTCCCCCCTATTCCCCCCATACTTTCCACCATCCACCATCCATCCACCCTTATATCCTCTGTCTACCTTATATTTTTCATCCACCAAATTTTCCACCATCATTCCTCATCTGTCTACCTACCTATTTTTTATCTTCCCCCACCATTTCCTCCAAACTTCTCCCACCTACCTATCTACTATCATCCACCTACCATCCATCCATCTGTCCACCTACTACTACTATCTACTCCCCATCACCTATCCATCCATCCATCTGTCAGCCTATCTATCTATCTATCTATCGCAGAACAGCGCGCGCAGAGCGAGGGCGAGGCGTCGGCGCCAGAGCAGCGAGCGGCAGTGGTGGTGACACCGCCGGCGTGAGCTCTGTGATTGATGACTTTTTGTCTTCGCTTCGTGTATTTATGAAGCTTATCTCCCCCCCCCCCCCCCCATTAACCTTCATCCATACCTTTTTCTTTCTTTTTTCTTCTTCTTCTTCTGTCTCTTCCTTCTCTGCCTCCTTTCCATTTTCTCTTCTCTCTTTTTTTTTTCTTCCTCCTCCTCACCCTTTACATTTTCTCTTCTCTTCTCTCTCTTCTTTTTATTCCTCCTCCTCCTCCTCCTCCTCCTCCTCCTCCCCCTCCTCCCCCCCCCCCCCCCTCCTCCCCCTTCCTCCTCCTCCTCCTCCTCCTCCTCCTCCTCCTCCTCTTCCTCCTCCTTTCCACTTTCTCTTCTCTCCTCTTCTTCTTCTTCCTCCTCCTTCTCCCCCTTTCCACTTTCTCTTCTCTCCTCCTCCTCCTCCTCATCATCATCATCCTCATCATCATCATCATCATCTCATCACCCATACCCATCATCATATCACTCATCTCATCCATCATCATCATCATCATCATCATCATCTCACTGTCTTCTTCTTCTTCCCTTTATTCTCATCCTTCTCCTTCTCTCTTTCACCTCTGTATCGCAGCTGCAGCATCCTCCCCCTCCCTTTTGCTATTCCCCAAATTTCCCTTCTCTTCCCCCTGGGGTTCTCCAAAAAAATTTCGTAAACCCTTTCCCCCCCCTTTCCCCCCCCCCCCAATCTTTTTTTCCTCCCCCCTTCCCCTTAACCTCTATTATTTCCATTTCCTCTCTCTTTATCATATATTCTTCCTGATTCCCCTCTCCCACCCGCCTACTCTTTCCCCTCTCTCCTCCATCCCCATCCTTCCCCTCTTTATCTCATAATTGTCATGATTCCCTCTCCCACCCGCCTACCTTCCTCCATCTCCCCCTCTCCCTCCTCTTCCCCTCATCTCCCCCTATCCTCCCCCCCTCTCCCTCCTTTTCTCCTCCACCCCTTTCCCTTTCCCCCCTCCTCTTGTCTCCCCTTTTACCTTCCCCCCCCCTTTCCCCCTCCCCTTCCCGACTCTCCCCTTTCCCCATCTCCCCTCTTTCCCTCACCTCTGCCCCATCCCCTCTACCTTATCCCCTCTCCCCTCCCTCCCCCTCCTTTCCCCCCCCCAACCCCCTCCCCCCTCACCCCTCTCCCCCCCCTCCCCCCTCTCCCCCCCACCCCCTCTTCCCCTCACCCTCTCTCCCCTCACCCTCTCTCCCCTCACCCTCTCTCCCCCTCCCCCTCTCTCCCCCCACCCTCTCTCCCCTCCCCCTCTCCCCTCACCCCCTCTCCCCTCAACCCTCTCTCCCCTCTTTCCTGCTTTATTGGGAGTTTAGGTGCCACTGATTAGAGCTCCCGGGTTTTGTCCAAAAAGAAGAAGAAGAAGAAAAAAGAGTTTTTTTAAATTTCCAGAATTTTTTTTCTTTACCGGGGAATAAATTTTCAGGGGCATTAAAATAAAAAAAAAAAAAAAAAAATCTCTTGTAACAGGATTTCACAATGGTATACGTGTTTGTTATTAGTACTCAGAATGGGGGAATAGATGGATAGATGGATAGATAGATGGATAGATGGACAGCTTGATAGATCGATAAATGGATAGATGGATGAATGGGACAAGCATAAGGTAGGGTAGATAGATTTTATAAATGGAATCAAAAGAGAAAAAAGGGAAAACAGAGAGAGGGGAGAGAGAGAAGAAAAGAGAGAGAGGGGAGAGAGGAGAGAGAGGGGAGAGAGAGAGAAAAGAGAGAGAAGAAAAAAGAGAGAAAGAGAAAAGAGAGAAAAAGAGAGAGAGAGAAAGAGAGGAGAAAAAAAAAGAGAGGGAAAGAGAGAGGGGAGAAAAAAAGGGGGGAGAGAAAGAGAGAGAGAGAAAGTAGAAGAGAAAAGAGAGAAAGAAAGAGAAAAGAGAAAAAGAGAGAGAAGAAAGAGAGAAAGCGAGAAAGAAACAAAAAAAGAAGAGGGAAAAAAAAGACAAAAGAAAAGGAAAGAGAGAGAGAGGGAGAGAGAGAGAAGAAAGAAAAAAAGGGAAAAAAAAAGAGAAAGAGGAAAGGAGGAAAGAAAGAGAAAAATAAAAGAGAAAAAAAAAAAAAAAAAAAAAAAAAAAAAAAACATATTTGCAAAAGGAGGAACATACATGGAGACGCAAGCAATGATAGATGTACAAATAGACACACGAATAATATTCAAACATTTTCTCTCTCCAATTCGTTCAGTGATGAGCCAGCTTGGGTCAACACTAGTCCGTATTAGGAGAGAAAAGGCTCTGAAAGAAGAGCTATTTCGAGTGCAAGTTTTCTGACCATTTTTAAGGTTTCTCTCTCTCTCTTTCTTATTCTCTTTCTCTTTCTCCCTCTCTCTCTCTCTCTCTCTCTCTTTCTCTCTCTGTCTTCTCTCTCTCTTTCTCTCTCTCTCTCTCTCTTCTCCTCTCTCTTCTCTCTCTCTCTCTCTCTCTCTCTCTCTCTCTCTCTCTCTCTCTCTCTCTCTCTCTCTCTCTCTCTCTCTCTCTCTCGCTCTCGCTCTCGCTCTCTCAGGTTTTTAATAAACTCTACACACACGGATGTATATGTCCTTTCAGCGCCGGCTTCTCATCATCATTTCTTATTATTTTTTCATCGGAAAAGAAACTCCAAAGGCGATTTTTAAAAAATAACTCATCAGAATTCAGCCGCTGATCACCTCAAGAACCTTACCTGCATCCAATCTGCATCACAATATCAAACTCGAGAGAAATTTATCATGAATCATTGAGCGTGTCTGATTAATATACCTTTTTTTTCTTTTTTTCTTTTTTTTTCTTTTTTTTTCATCTCCTTATTCTTAGTGGTAATCCCTTCCTCCCCTCTGTTCCAGCCTTTTTTTCCTCCCTGGTCACTTTTGTGTTTTTCTAATTCTTTCTAACACTTTAACACCTCCTCTCCTCCTTTCCTACCCCTCTCTTCCCCTCTCTTCCCCTCCCTACCTCTGTCTCTTTCTTCCTTCCCTCTGCCCTCTACCCCAGTTTTCTCTTCCTTTCCCTTACGCCTCTTTTTACTCTCCATTGACTCCTCTCCCCTTTACTCTCCCCTCTCCCCTATCTTCTTGTCTCACCTTTTCACCACCTTATCATTACCCATGTCCCCCTCTCCCTATCTCTCTCCCCTCCCTCCCTCCCTCCCTCCCTTCCCTCCCTCCTCCCTCCCTCCCTCCCTCCCTCCCTCCCTCCCTCCCTCCCTCCCTCCCTCCCCACCAAGGTCCAGCTTCCTGTTCTTCTACCTCTCCTTCCCCTACTTCCCCCCCCCCGCGATATTTTCCCCCTTCCTCTCTCTGCCTATTCCCCTCCCCCCCCCCCTTGAACCACCGTCCTCCTACGCTCTCCCTCCCTTTTTCTCTTCCCCCCCTTTCTCCCTCCCTCTTCCTCTTCTCTTCTTGCTTTTAACGACCACACTCCCACTCTCTCCCTCTCCCCTGCTCTCCTTCTTCCCTCCCTCCCTTTTCTCTTCTTCCTCTTCCCCTCTTCCCTCTCTCTCCCTCCCCCCCTTCTCTTTAACTACCAACTTCCTTCTTTCTCTCCCTCTCCCTCTCCCTTTCCTTTAACCAGCACCCCCTACTCTCTCTCCCTTCCCTCTCCCCTACTTTGCCTCTCCCCTCTTTTTAACACATCCTCATCGACGCATCTTATCTATCAGAGAACAGGACATCCGTGATTTTTTTTTTTAGGTGGGTTTGGGTGGGGGTGGGGGGTGGCGGAGTGAGAGTATGGGTGGGGGTGGGTGGAGTGAGGGTATGGGTGGGGGTGGGTGGAGTGAGAGTATGGGTGGGGGTGGGGAAGTGGGGTTATGGGTGGGGGTGGGGGAGTGAGAGTATGGGTGGGGGTGGTGGAGTGAGGGTATGGGTGGGGGTTTGGGGGAGTGAGATTATGGGTGGGGGTGGGGGAGTGAGAGTATGGGTGGGGGTGGGGAAGTGAGGGTATGGGTGGGGGTGGGTGGAGTGAGGGTATGGGTGGGGGTGGGGGAGTGAGAGTATGGGTGGGTGGAGTGAGGGTATGGGTGAGGGGGGGGAGTGAGGGTATGGGCGGGGGTGGGGGAGTGAGTGTGTAGTGGCACGACGCCCCACCACTGTGCCACGCTATGCCTTCGGCACCCCCGTGCCCGCAGGGTTTTTCATTCGAACGAGCGAACGAGTGAACGACCGAACGACCGTCTTGGGCCATTTTGAAGACGTTCGGGGAACCTTCCGTCTACCTTCACGGTACCTTTGGTCAGGCAGAGGGAGAGACGCAGGCTTCTGGAGGAGACGGTTGACAGCACCTTGGCTCCCTCACCCGCCGGCCGCTGTACCTCCGCACGCAGGTTATGTACCGTTGACCCGTATGTGCTCGCAAGTCCGACCTCCGCATTCCGGTACTCCGTCGCAAGCAAAAGTAGTATAGGTTAGTTTTCCCTTTGCGTAGGTTAGTTAGCTTAGCGTGAGTGTTTGTGATACACGCTGTGCCGAGTTTAATGTCGCGCGTCCCGTACTGTCTTGTGTGTTACGTGTCGTGTTTTACCGTTTAATGTTGTATTACCGTTTTATGTGTTTTACCATTTGTTTTACCGTTACTTGTTACGTGCCACGTGCTTTAACTGTTACTCGTTACGTGCCACGTGTTTGTTCTTTTTTAGTAGTATTGTTCGAATGACTTGTCTAAATAAACCTAATAATTCGACGGTGGGTTTGTATGATCCCTCATCAGTACTGATAACCCCAGAGAGCACACCGCCAGACTGATCGTCGAGACATTGAAAGTCTCGTGGTGGCAGCGGGAATTATAGATATTCAAAAACCGTAATTACAGTCCAAATGTTTGCTTCTTAGTATTGGGAGTCACTACAGTAGCAAAATAATGGTGCCTACGCGGTGGGATTTAGTGACACCTTTTTAATTCACTAATTACCGAACCTGTATCAGTACACACCGTCGAATTGTTAGTATGTTACGGACCGTAGTCAGGCGTGGGTATTGTCTTTGTCAACGCATACACACCTTCTCGACCGCTCGTTACATGTAAATCCCGTTAATAAGTACATACTTGTGCGTGTATTTGTCTGTGTGTACTTGACCGCCCATTACGGTAAGCTGCAAAGATGTGCAGCGCATCACACATTGGTGCATTTCGTGTATTTGTTGTATGATGTATTTTCGTAATTGTGTATATATTTTGCGGGTAACGCAACGTTCCTTGTGATAAACGCAAGCGGTGTATTTGTTTCGTAACGTAAATGTGTTAATGTAAGTCGCCGAATGCCGCGTCACCTCTGCGTCGAGAAAGTGCGTATAGTGCAACTTGTGTTCCGTCGTTTAATTTCAGTTATCAGTGATTTGTCCTTTTGACGATAAGCAGGCATGCCACTACGTAACGGAAAACCTACAAAGATCACGACTAGTGACGGTGTCGCCATGGATGCGAGTGACGCGCGTGAAAAAGGTGTTAGTGATGAGAGTGGTGCGTCTGCTGACGGTCCGGCAGGATCCGCCAGAAGAGTACGGTTTATGGATGATGCTGAGAATTGATGTATGAAAGTAGTGGCTCTGAACCACTAGGTGCTGCGGGAGGACTGTATGAGCGTGTGCTCGAAGGATTGAAAGAGACGCGGAAGAGTATGAGAGAGTTGCGTGCAGGAATGAATGAAGCGCGTGAAGGGATGAATGAAGCGTATGATGGAATGGTGATCCGCCAAACCGAAAACATATCGCGCCTTTTGGAAGCCATGACTCGTATTAACACGGGCAGTAATTGCCAAGGAGGCTTAAATAAAGAGCATAACATCAATAGTGACGATACGGTCGTCCTTGATCACAATTGTAGCCGTACGAACATCAATTCCGAATTCGCTACAGGTCGTCCGAGTGGTCCTGCGTCCCTACCACCCATGGGTTCCTCGCAAGTTAAGGTCAAGGTCGGTCGGGATGCCATACCGTATTTCGAAGCCCGTCCGAGCAGTGACGCTCTCGCGCGGAGTCAGGAGCTGGAGACGTGGCTGCGTCGACTCGAGCTCGTTACGCCCGATGACGCTGATAACACTAGAATCAGGTTAGTCCGAACGTATTGCAAAGGTACTGCGGACTTAATCATCAATTCTCTGGCATTTGAGGTGATCTCTTCTTGGTTGCATTTTAAGTCTTCTTCAACAATTTACAGAGGAAAACCTTAAAACATGGCCAGACTCCACAGGATTTCCTTCTCGAAATCGAAGGGTTTGTGTACTTGGGAGTGAGGGAATACTCCATTGAGATAGGAGATCCAGTCGCTTTAATCAGGCGTGTTTTTCTTAGCGGGCTCCCGTCAGATTTGTCCGACCTATTAGTAGCGTGCGAGGACTTGCCACTGCACGAGATTGTTGCCAAAGCCAATAAGCTGTTCATGTCCAGGGCGGCTCCCGCTCCTTCCCGTGAAACGCGTCGCCCGATCCCCGTCGCGTCGACCCAGTTACATGAAGCATCTGTGCCATATTGTTATTACCAAAGGTACTGCGGACTTAATCATCAATTCTCTGGCATTTGAGGTGATCTCTTCTTGGTCGCATTTTAAGTCTTCTTCAACAATTTACAGAGGAAAACCTTAAAACATGGCCAGTAAAACATGATAGTAGATTGTCAGGAAAAAACACCTAGCCGCGTGTGTTGGCAATGTCGTCGCCACGACCACCGTAGATTTGAATGACCCTTTCTACCGGGCCGGGGAGTCGAAGCCTTGCGTTTACCTGGCCGAACCGACGAAGAGGCACGACCAGCCGCCGCACTCGCAGGAATCGTGGTAGTAACGGTAAGGGGGTTTTCACTGGCCTTCCCACTTAACCTTGCGTATTGGTGGGAGGGATCTGCAATGCTTTGTTGACACAGGTGGTGCTGCATCACTCATTAAAGACTCAGTCATGAGGTCAATCAACGTAATGACTCGTGCGCGCAGGGCACGTCAACAAGTTGGTCTCACAGGGGCATTGCTGGACACTCTAGAGGAGAGGGACCTGAACGTCAGTGTCTCTCCGCGTCTGCGTAGGGTTCATAGATTTATCGTGACAAGCTCGTGTCCATTCCCAGGTGACGTCCTGTTAGGCGTAGATTTTCTTAGACGGTTTTCGTTCTCTGTCATCGTCACAAACCTAGCGAGTCTTTCTTACGTCTCGACGACGAACGCCTACCCGTTACCTTTACGGACGCTCCGTCTCTACGCGTCGTCGTAATTAACGCGGCAGTAATACCCGAACCTAATCTTGATGCAAGCAGATTTTATAAAATGCCGCCGGATCCCATTGCAAGAGTGAAGCGCACGACTACCTTTCCGCCTCAGTCTGGCAGATTTGTCTTAGCCTCTGTAGCACACTTACAAGTTCCTGGCAGTGACGTGCTAATTAGCGGTAACATACTCTATACTCGTGCCCCGCTCGATCGTGAGAGCTACAGGTAAGACCAACACTGTGTGGGCAGTTAACGTAACTGAAGGAAACGTAAGACTGCGTGCGGGCAGCGTTTTGTCCAGAGTAGAGGTCATTGATGCAGAAGCGGAATCTGCTCACGTTGTTACCGTAGACGAAGTAAATGGCGAGCAACTTCCAGATTCTCCTGTTGCCTTACCTTCGTTAGATCACCTGTCCCCCGCTCAACAAGCGAAACTTAAGGCTGTGTTGCTCTCCCATAAGTCCGTGTTCGGCGGAAGGAAAAGTGATGTAGGTGTCGTTCCCGGCATATATCATATCCCCACAGGTGACGCCGCGCCCACAGTAACACGCCAGTGGAGGCTGCCACAGTCCGCTAAGCAGGTGATCAAGGAAGAGTGCAGGAAGATGCTCGAGAGCAAGGTGATTGAGCCGTCGACATCACCTTGGATGTCTCCCATTGTCCTGGTGAAGAAAAAGGACGACTCTGTACGTTTTTGCATTGATTTCCGCGCGTTAAACTCCGTTACGACCTCAGATTCGTACCCGTTGCCGCGCATGGAGGAATTAGTTGACGAGTTAGGAAGTAACAGGGTATTTTCTGTTCTCGATGCGCGATCTGCGTACTGGTCGATCGAGCTGAATCCGTCCGATAGACCCAAGACCGCCTTTTCAGGTGGCACATACTTGTGGCAATTTCGTCGCATGCCGTACGGGCTGAAGACAGCGGGCGCGACGTATCAGCGCATGATCAACTTCGTGCTCTCGCCAGTCTTGTCACGTCACACTTTAGCCTACCTTGATAACGTAGTTGTTTATTCCGCAAACTTTGATGAACATGTAAGAGATCTTGACGAGACCTTAAAGATTTTGGAAAATGCAGGATTTAAAATGAACGTGAATAAATGCCAGTTCGCCGTAGATAAATTAAAGTTGTTGGGCTTCGTCGTTACGGGTGACAGCGTGTCCCCTGACCCCGATAAGATGACGGCCATCTCGGCGATGCCCACACCTCGTAACGTTAAGGAGGTTAGGAGGTTTTTAGGTGCGAGCGGGTTTTTCAGGCGTCACGTACCCAGTTATGCCACGGTCGCGTCGCCGTTGACCTCATTAACGCGTAAGGACGTACCGTTTACGTGGGGAGAAGAACAGAGTCGAGCATTTCAAGAACTAAAACAAGCTTTAATTTCTGCTCCGATATTACGCAGGCCCGATTTTGACTTGCCTTTCGAGATACATACGGATGCGTCTAAAGTAGCGATCGGCGCGTGTTTGATGCAGCGCGAAAAGGGGAAACAGCATGCAGTAGCGTGTTTTAGCCGCAAACTCAAGGGACCCGAGGCCCTTGCAGTAGTCGAAGGGATCAGGGCATTAAACGCATACGTTTACGGGAGGCCTTCCGAGGTATTCACCGATCACCGTCCGCTAACGTACATATTCAAGCGTCCTACACGCTCAGCAAGGATGTCACGCTGGAGTCACGAAATAGCGCGTACAATTGCAAGGCCGTATACAAACCAGGTGCCGCACATCACGTGCCCGACATGCTGTCTAGAGCCGTCGCCACTATTGATTTGTCCGCCGTAAACCCTGAGAAGTTTCGAACCATCCAATTAAGAGATCCCATGTGTAGGGACTTAATCGAGTTCCTGGAAGGTCAAAGGGTACCCCGAGCTAAGATCCATGCTGCTCTAGACGAGTTCGAGCTCAAAGACGGAGTATTGTACCATATCCGCGATCTTCCGTGTGGTCTCGTGAGCCAGCTTGTCCTTCCCCCTAATGTCAGATCTGCTGCAATGAAGATCGTACATATAGCAGTACGGCAGGTCATCCCGGTGTATTCCGCACCTTCCAGCGCCTAAAAGACTTTTACTGGTTCCCTAATTCATTGTCATTTTGCAGAAAGCATGCCCAAAGTTGTTCGACGTGCCAGAGACGTAAAGCTGTGTTGAGGGGACGTGCACCCCTCGTCGCGACGCCGCTTGCAACGCAGCCGTTTGAGAGGGTATCTGTCGACCTTGTTGACCTTCCGCCAGCACAAAACGGAGACAGATATGTAATGACGATAGTAGACGATTTATCCAGTTGGTCCCGTTGCCCGTGATAGATGCACACACCGTCGCGGACGCTCTGATAAGTCACTTCACGACCCTCTTTGGCCCGCCAGACACTAATATCAGATAACGGGACAGAGTTTACCGGCGAATATTTTAGGGTGGTTTGTAGTCTGATGGGGACTAAGACGAGGTATACCAACCCATATAATCCGGCGTCTAATGGGATGGTAGAAAGGTAGCACCTGGAATACTCGCCTTGATTACGTGCATCTAGCCTTGAACACTGCGTTCCATAGATCCGTTAACAATCAGCCCCTCTATCTCCTCACAGGCCGGCATTGTACCTTCCCGATAGGCATGACTAACCACCATACTCGCGATGGTGAGATTGGGAAACGCCAGGTGGACTTAATCGCCGCTCGCGACGCCGCGGTGACAGGTACGCAGAGGGTAAGGGAATAAAATATGGAAGGAGTAGATCGGAGGACCAGGGCGATCCCAGAATTGACGGAAGGTGCGCTAGTGTTACGCAAGAGACCACCAGGTCATAGTACAGGTCTGGCTTCCAGATGGCTTGGTCCACTGAGGATAATTAAGAAAGTAGGTCCTGTATCTTATGTAGTAAGAGATGTCGCCAGATTAACGGAACACAGGGTACACCGTAATCAAATTATACTCTTTAAAGTAAACAATGAGCTGCAATTAATGATGCCCGAAGGTGTAGATCAGCCTATGCAAGATGAGGCTGACCCTGATCCAGATGACCCGCTGAATGTATTGTTGCTTGGCCTTGTAAGGTCGCCTGAAGCTTTGCAGCCAGCCTTAGCTAGTTTGCATTGGAGTTATCGGTCCGTAGGTGTTTATTTACCATGTGTATGCACACTTGTTTGTGCCTATTTGCTTCTGTACATTCTTCTGTACATTGTCATGTTTTACTATTTTCAATGTTACTGTGTTTTTGTTTAGTGTGTGATTGCATAAGTTTTATATACCTTTTTAGTGCTTTTATGCAAGCTTGAGCATGTTACTTGTCGCCTGCACAATGAACGCTTGGTGCTTGCTTTGCGTGGTGAAAGGTTGTGGGAGTACCGGGAGTTGTATGAATGCGAGGTAGAGCACGGGTTTGGTGCATGACCTAATGCCTATGATTTATCCCCAGATCTTTGCAGTATGGCCAGTCTGCATGCAATTGCTTGACGCCCCTATGCCTGTTCCTGTCTTGATGCTCATGTAGCTGTACGCCCATCCTGCCTACTGACGCTCTGATGTGGAACCACACGTACGCTCCTGTTCACGGATGCCCATGGAAGCGTATGCCTCGTGCCCGTATTTGATGCCCATGGAACCGTATAAGCACGTGTATGTGGACCTTCCTTGCCGTTCTTGGAGTCTTCATCGATGTATCCGTCTGTCCTGCTGCGGTCAGGAGCGACCGTCGCCCGTCTGTGCCCCCGGTTCCGCTTCCCTCCGTTTCCAGCGATGCATACTGCAGCCGCCAGAGCAGCCTCATCTTGGCTGGGCTTTCGCATGTGTTAGGGCTTGGGCCACAAGACTTCACGTCGGCCTCAGGTGATTCCGGCTAGCCGTCTGGAAGGCGGCACCTTGGCTCCCTCACCCGCCGGCCGCTGTACCTCCGCACGCAGGTTATGTACCGTTGACCCGTATGTGCTCGCAAGTCCGACCTCCGCATTCCGGTACTCCGTCGCAAGCAAATGTAGTATAGGTTAGTTTTCCCTTTGCGTAGGTTAGTTAGCTTAGCGTGAGTGTTTGTGATACAGGTTGTGCCGAGTTTAATGTCGCGCTTCCCGTACTGTCTTGTGTGTTACGTGTCGTGTTTTACCGTTTAATGTGTTTGTTTTACCGTTTAATGTGTTTTATCATTTGTTTTACTGTTACTTGTTACGTGCCACGTGTTTGTCCTTTCTTAGTAGTATTGTTCGAATGACTTGTCTAAATAAACCTAATAATTCGACAGTGGGTTTGTATGATCCCTCAAGTACTGATAAAGCCTCCAGAGAGCACAACGCCAGACTGATCGTCGAGACATTGAAAGTCTCGTGGTGGCAACGGGAGTCATGGTTGGATGTGGGGTGGGTGGGGGGGGGACGTCGAGAGGGGGCGGAGTTAGGTTAGAACTTGATATATTATAAAGACGTAGTGTACACGTGTGAGGAGGACTGGGATGGAAAATAAAGCAGAGGGAAATGGAGTAGAGAGATACAGAAAAAAATCAGAAAATGAGAGACACAGACACATACACAAGGAAAGGGAGAAACAGACAGAGAAAATATCTGTGCCAATAACAGCATAGTGAAAACTATAATGCTATTGATAACTAACATCAAATAAACAAATGTAAGGGTATATAAACGGCAAATAATTATATAAAAAAAGGATTTTGTTGTAGAATTTAGATGCATTTAAATCTATAAATTACATTCTGTTAGAGACTATAAAGAAAGAATTAAGTATGATAAAACGAAAAACAAATTTTGTTCTTCACTCATAGTAAAAAACAAACAAACAAACAAGGGAATGAACAAACAAAAACACGATAGCTGAGCGAACGAAAAACGTTCGGACGCCAGAGCGAAAAGAACAAGAAAATGTGAACAAAGTGTTCATATGTGGACGAGGCAAGTTTACGAGGCAGGTTCAATAAATCTTAGAAGTTAATGAGCTAAGGAGAACATGACTGTGGTGAACAAGAACATCCCTGAAAGAAGGCTTGATGAACAGGGAACGAAACACGGATTGGTTATATTGAACGTAGATTTACCTAGGAGAGATAGGCAAGCACGAAGACACGCGCACGCGCACGCGCACACGCACACGCACACGCACACACACGCGCACACACACGCGCGCGCGCGCACACACACACACACACACACACACACACACACACACACACACACATATACACACACAAATACACACACACATACACACACATACCACACACATACGCACACACAACGCCACACATACGCACACACAACACACACACATCCACACACACATACACACACACATACACACACACACATCCCCACATACACAACACATATAACACACACATAAACAACATACACAACACAATACACAACATACACATACAACACACACACAACAGCACTGGCCACACACGTGCCCACAACAAATACACACACATACACACACGGTCAAAAAAAAAAAAAATCTACACGTACATAAACAGAAGGCTTGACATCAACACAAATACTGTACATAGCTGTTCTCAACATAAGCAGATTAATATCATTTTGAAAGAGGCAATGTTCTCACTGAATCATTAATCAAAATCAACTACACTCATTCATAAGCATTATTAATTAAACATTAACCTCATTTATCATTCATATGGTTATTTACTACCATCTGATGTAGAAAACAAACAAAGTAAATAACTTTTTTTTTTTTTTTTTTAGTACATTACACAATGGTAATCGATGAGTGTACATTACTTGTATACATGTGTACTAATGAACCTCATTATTTGTTTATAACTGCCTTTGTGTACATATTTGAAGTTGAGTTCATAGTTTTTTTTGTTTTGTGTGTTGTTTTGTTGTGTGTGTGTGTGTTGTGTGTGTGTTGTGTTGTGTGCTGTTTGTATTGTATGTAATTTATACTGAAGCGTTATGTGTACAGTAATAGAGGGTTAGTATATAATTTTTTTTTCTTTATATCTATTTATTATTTTTCAAATATATGTATCCATCTATCTGCCTATCTATCTATCTATCTATCTACCTTCCTATTTATCTACATTTACATATCCAACTTCATATATCTTTATTCATTAACTTATCCATTGATTAACATGAATATATAATCAGGTAGATAGATTAACAAATGAATAGGTATATAGATAGATAAAATAGATATATGGATGGACGGATTAAGAATTAAATTAACAAGATAATTAAATAGATATATGAATATTTATTTACTCATAAGTGAATGAACAGTTAAAACAAGCAAACAGATAAATATATATATTAATATATATATTAATTAATTGATAGGTAAACAAAGAAATGCATAAATAGGAAAAAAAAAAACAAATAAACAGATAAATACATTGATTAATTAGCGTATAAATAATCAATAATATATCAATTGATAGATGAACAGAAAACAATATAAATAAGCAAATATGTAAGTGAATAAAGCAAACAAATAGACAAATAAATTCAAGAAAGAAAATAACAAACGACAACAGAGATCACCCCCCCCGTTCCGTTCCTGATTTTTTGTTTTTTTTATCTGTTTATTTAATTTCCTTAGCATTAATACCTTATTATTTATTTGGATTTTTTAGTTTTTTTTTTACGTTTCTTTCATGGCGCTTTTAACGAGCGTTTATTACGTTTGTTTTGGATTTTTTTTTGTCTTGTTTTCTTTTTGTTTTGTTTTATCTTGTTTTATTTTATTATCTTGTTTTATCGAGTCCCCGCATTTGTTTTGGATATGTTTTTGTTTTTGCTTTGTTTTGTTTTGTCATAATTTTTTTTTTATGTATGACCTTGTCTTATTTTGTTTTATCTTGTTTTGTTTTGTTTTAGAAACGTTCCTACTCTTATCTCTCTCTCTGTCTTCCTCTCTCCCCTTTCTACCTTTCTCTCTGTCTCATCCTCCTTCTCTCTCTTCCCCTCCCACCTTTTCTTTTCTCCATTCCTATTCTCCTTCCTTTCCCTCCTCTCTCCCTATTTTTTTCTTCTCCTTTTCCTATCTCCCTCCATTCTCCTCTCCTCTCCCTATCTCTTTCCTCTCTCCCTATCTCCCTTCCGTTCCCTCCCCTCTCCCGATCTCCCTCCCTATTCCTCTCCTCTCCCTATCTCCCTTCCTGTCCCTCTCTCCCTATCTTCCTCCCTCTCCCTCCCCTCTCCCTTCTCCTCCCTTTACCACCCTATCTCTCCCTCTCTCCCTTCCGTTCCCTCCCCTCTCCCTATCTCCCACCCTTTTTCTCTCCTCTCCCTATCTTCCACCCTCTCCCTCCTCTCTCCCTATCTCCCTCCCTTTTCCTCTCTTCTCCTTATCTCCCTTCCCTTCCTTCGCCAATCCCATTTTTTTCTTTCTTCTTCCCTCACCCCTACCTCCCTTTCCCTCCCGCTTCCCCTCCCCCACACCTCCTTCAGATCCCCTCCTCCTACACTCTCTTCCCTTCATTTCTCCCTATTCCTTCTCCCTTTTCTCTCTTCATCTTTCTCCCTTCTTCCACCTCTCCTCCTCTCCACCCTCTTTCCTTCCCTCTCTCTACTCGCCTCCCTCCCTTTCCTTCCTACTCTCCCTCCTCCTTCCTCCCTTATTCCCCTCTCCCTCTCCCCTTCTCAACCCTCGTTTACCCTCATTTACCTCCTCCCTCTCCCCTCTCCATTTTATCATACTCTCGCCCTCTTCCCCTTCTCCCTCCCTCTCCCTTTTCCCTCCTTCCCCCACTCCTTCCCTCTCTTACCCCCTCCCTCTCCATTCTCCCCCTCCCTCCTCCCTCCTCTCCTCCCCCCTTCCTACCCCCCCCTCCCTCCTCTCCATCTCCCTGTCCCCCCTTCCTCCCCCCCTCCCTCCTCCCTCCACTCCACCTCCTTCTCTCTTCCCCCCCTCCCTCCTCCTCCCCCCTCCTCCCCTCCCCGTCCTTTTCTTTTCCTAAAAGTATATTTCACAACCCAGTTTTTACGGGAGTGTTTTGAACATGTCGTGTATGGCGGTGTCAGGTGGTTTGCTTGAGATGAGGGCCTTGTTTTGGTTAGCTGTGTTGTTTCGGAATC
>NC_051389.1:56333021-56335521 GCF_015228065.2 Penaeus monodon | reverse complement strand
CCTTTGTGCTTTTAAACATTTTTGCATATTTTTCCTCCTGTTATACGTCATAGAAAAAAGGAGGAAAAAAGAGGAAAATGTGTTTGAGAGAAAATGTGGTTTATATTTATCTGCGTTACTTTTTTTTTTTTTTTTTTTTTTTTTTAGTAAGAAATGTAGTATGTTGTGTGTCGTGATTGGCGAGATATATAAGATAATATGTTGATTTGTTTACTCCTAAATTAATTAATTAATTTTGGCTTTTATTTACGCTTCTTTAGGTATGAGAGTTACCTTTTTATAGCATGGTTGTTATTGCTCATTATTATTATTGTTATTATTATTATTATTATTATTATTATTATTATTGTTTTATTATTGTCATTATTGTTATTGTTCTTAATATCATTATTTCTATTATTTTCCTTATTCATTATCATTATTATTGTTACCATTATTATCAATATCATTTTATTATGATCATTATTATTATTATAATCATCATTAAAAGTGTTATTAATAATGCTATCATTATTATTATTATTATTATTATTATTATCATTATTATTATCATTATCATTATCATCATCATCATCATCATCATTATCATTGTTACTATCACTGTCATTACAGTTATCACTATTATGAAATTGACGCTATCAATATTATTATTACTGTAATTAGCATTATCATTGTTAATATCATTATTGCCATTTTTATTGTTATAATTATTAATATATTTTTATACAATCATTGTTATTATCGTTACTATTGTTATCCTTACCTTTCATTACTTATCATTATATACCATTGTAATTATTGTTGTTGTTACTGTTACTGTTGTTATTATCATCATCATCACTATCGTCGTCATCGTCATCATAATCATCATAATCATTAACATCATCATCATTAACATCATCAAGGTTATTAGCATTATTATATTCATAATAATTATCATCTTTATTATTATCCTTATTTTTTTTGTTAAGATCACAATAACTTTATAGTACATCACTCATATTATTATTATTATTGCTGTTATCAATATCATTATTATTATTGTTACCTTCATCATTACCCGTATCACCATAATTACTATTGCTATCAATATAATTCTCATATAATCATTATTATTATCATCCTCATTATCATTATCTTTTCTATAACCATCATCATTATTGTCATCACTGTAATCACTAGCATAATTATCATCATCATTATCATATCACTATCATTAATATATCTATATGAAAAGAAACATCAGCTTAAAGGAAAGAGATGAAACTAACATATGGTATTGATTGGGAGAGTGAAACACTATGAAACTGGCTGATATAAAACTGATTGGGAGACAGGACACAATATGACACTGAATGAATTGAAACTGATTGGGAGACAGGACACAATATGACACTGAATGAATTGAAACTGATTGGGAGACAGGACACAATATGACAATGAATGAAATGAAACTGATTGGGAGACAGGGCACAGTATGACACTGAATGAATTGAAACTGATTGGGAGACAGGACACAATATGACACTGAATGAATTGAAACAGATTCGGAGACAGGACACAATATGACACTGAATGAATTGAAACTGATTGGGAGACAGGACACAATATGACACTGAATGAATTGAAACTGATTGGGAGATTGGACACAATATGACACTGAATGAATTGAAACTGATTGGGAGATTGGACACAATATGACACTGAATGAATTGAAACTGATTGGGAGACAGGGCACAGTATGACACTGAATGAATTGAAACTGATTGGGAGACAGGGCACAATATGACACTGAATGAACTGAAACTGATTGGGAGACAGGACACAATATGACACTGAATAAATTAAAACTGATTGGGAGACAGGACACAATACGACACTGAATAAATTAAAACTGATTGGGAGACAGGACACAAAATATATGTAACTGCCTATTATGAAAATAATTGGTGGACAGTGTACAAAATGAAACTGATCTGAAACAGATTCGGAGACAGGAAACAATAAGAAACTAATTGGGAGACAGAAAAAAATATACGGAACTGCCTGTTATTCAAAACTGATTTGGGAGACAGTATACAAATGAAACTGTATCATATGGAACCGATTTGGAGACAAGGAAATATATGAAACTGATATGAAACTGAATGGAAGACAGGAAACGGTGTGAAACTATATGATATGAAACTCATTGGGAGGCAGAAAGCAATCTGAAACTACTTGATATAAAACTGGTTATAAACACGAAACTATGTGAAATTACCTATATCAATAGCTGTCCAGTTGATAATTAGACACTGATTATAAACACGAAACAATGTGAAAGTACCTGTATCAATAACTGTCCAGTTGATAATTAGAACAGCTATGACTGAGTACAGTATACATACGAAAAACGCACTCGTAATAATGATATTTACACACAGGTGATGCCATTTGAACCCACAATGCCCGGATGAAAACAAAAGAGCATCTGTTTATAGCTCGTGAATCCTCTTTC
>NC_051389.1:56328021-56330521 GCF_015228065.2 Penaeus monodon | reverse complement strand
AAGTTAGTATAGAGGAGATAGCAGGGGTCAGATTCCCCCTTCTCCCTACCCCACACCAATACCCCCCCAACCCCCTTTCCCCTAACTAACCCCCTACGGCGTACTGGTTGAGTTTGCATTTGACGACGTACTCGGAGATAAGGGGGGGGGGGGTAGGAGTGTGAGAGAGGAGGGGAGGGGAATTAGGGAGGGGGTCTGTCGCAGCCCTTGTAAATGAAATGTGGCGAATCATTACCTAAGATTTGCATAATCCTCCCCGACCCTGCAAACATGACTGCGGTCGTTTGAATTACTCCCTGTTTGAAGGGATATGAACCCCGTAAAGTTAAATGTTGATAATCCACGGCCGTCACGTGGCAACACTCGAAGGTCGTCTTGGTGGTCGTTATTCCAAGTCTTATGCTTTCTGGAGGGTCTCACTTAATGATTTGTGATGAGACGACGCTGGTGATGCTACGTGGGAAGTGGGATAGAACCTTAATGGCTGTACTGCAGAAGGCGGCGCTGGGGATGATTAAATCGTTGCTTTATTGCAGGGAGGTGGCGTGAAAAAATGGGAAAATAAACTGGGTTATAAATGCTACTCACTCAAGGATGCTGTGTGTGTGTGTGTGTGTGTGTATCTATGTGTGTGTATCTGTGTGTGTGAGGCGGATGTTTATGTTTTCGTACACATACACACACACGTAAATACACACACACCAACATATACATATAAATGCATAAACACACACACACACGCAAGCACGCACGCACGCAGCACGAACGCACGCACGCACGAACGAACGCACGCACGCACGCACGCACGCACGCACGCACGCACGCACGCACGCACGCACGCACGCACGCACACACACACACACACACACACACACACACACACACACACACACACACACACACATGCACGCACACACGCACACACACGAACTCGTAAACACACAAACACGTACACATAGCACCACAATCACAGACATAAAAAGGAGGGGAATTTTAAAAAAATCCAGTCACGGCAAATTCAGCCATTCCAACCCCCTCCCCCCTTTCGTCATCCCCCTTCCTTACACCCCCTCTTATCCCTTCTTCTCCCCCCCCCCTTCTCACTCCCCCTTGCTCTTTCCCTTTCCCAATTCCTCCTGCCTTTCACCTCTTCCCCCTCCCCTTCCCCTCTTCCTTCTCCACCCCCTTTCCTTCTACTCCTTCCCCTCCCATCCCCTTCCTCCTCCTCTTCCTCCTTCCCCTTCCTCCTCCCCTCCCTTCCTCCCTCTTCCTTCTCCCCCTTTTCCCTCTTCCTTCTCCCCCCTTTCCCCTCTTCCTTCTCCCCCTTTCCCCCCTTCCTTCTACTCCTAAAAGGGGAGAGCAAATAGAAGAGAAGAGAAGAAGAGAAAAATAGAAGAGAAGAGAAGAGAATAAAGCGAAAATGGAAGAGAAAAAAAGAGGAGAAAAGAAGGACAAAGGAAAAGAGAAGAGAAGAAAAGAGACTCCAGTCCTTACATCTTATTTCCTTTCTCTCTTTTCTCTCTCTCTCCTCTCTCTCTCTCCCTCTCTCTCTCTCCCTCCTCTCTCTCCTCTCCTCTCTCCTCTCTCTCTCCCTCTCTCTCTCTCCCTCTCTCTTTCTCTCCCTCTCTCTTTCCTCCCTCTCTCTTTCTCTTCCTCTCTCTCTCTCTCTCTCTCTCTCTCTCTCTCTCTTTCTCTTTCTCTTTCTCCCCCACCCTCTCTCTCTCTCTCTCTACCCGCCTTTATAAAGTCAATACAAGGTGACCCTCTTGTGTTAATTCGAGCAAAACACACACACCCCTTTTTGAACCCTGTATCAATGCATTGTTATTTAAACCGGGAGCCTTTAACTCGAACGACGCTGCTCTAAGGGATATCTCCTTTGCACTGAATTCCCTCTCGTAGGTCAAGGGAAAACGTTACTGGGGAAAATCCGGTGTTATTTACCTCCTGTTGTTAGTTGTTCTCGCTCTGTTCTTTCGTGCTGTGTTGAGCGCGATGCTCGATTGCCCGGGTGAATGGGGTGGGGTGATGGGGTTGGGGGTGGGGTGATGGGGTTGGGGTGGGGTGATGGGGTTGGGGGAGGGGTGATGGGGTTGGGGGAGGGGTGATGGGGTTGGGGGTGGGGTGATAGGGGGATGGTGGGGATGAGAGAGGGAGGGAGGGAGGGTGGTAGTGGGGAGGGGGTGAGGGAGAGGAGATGGTGTTGGGGAGGGGGTGAGGGAGGGAGGGGAGGTGGTAATGGAGGAGGGGGAGGGTCGTGGTGGGGAGGGGGTGAGGGAGGGGAGTTGGTGATGGGGGAGGGGGAGGGTGGTGAGGGAGGAGTTAGGGAGGGGGTTGATGGGTGGAAGGGGGGGGGGGGGAAAGGAGGTTGTAAGAGGATTTGATTTTTTTTCCTTTTTTTTATTTTCTTTTTTTTTTGTTCTCGGATTTGTGTCCCTTTTTTTTTTTTAATCTTTCATGCCACTTGGTTCCCTTTCCTCCTCTTGGTTATTTTTCGAAC
>NC_051389.1:56305521-56308021 GCF_015228065.2 Penaeus monodon | reverse complement strand
TCTCTCTCTCTCTCTCTCTCTTCTCTCTCTCTCTCTCCTGGCCCCTCTCTCTCTCTCTCTCTCTCTCTCTCTCTCTCTCTCTCTCTCTCTCTCTCTCTCTCTCTGTCTCTCAACAATATATATTTATACACACATATATATTTATACACACTGTTTATATGAATGAATTTACCCGAATCTCTTCCAGTTTATTCTTTCCCACATCCAAATCAACTGATCAGCGTTACCACTCTCGAATCCATCAATGTCGACTCTCGTTATCCGAAACACATGCTCCCAAAACACACGTATTAGCTTGTGCTTCGTTAAAAAAAAAAAGAAAAAAAAGAGTCGAAAAAAAAGAGTCGAAATTGGCGATTCACAGATTTGCAATGCTGACAGGTGTACTTTTAAGCGTAGGGATCTGTACATTGACAAATCTGCTCTCACGCGTGTTGTCCATTTGTGCAAAGTAATTGAGAAAGATGAAAAAAGAAGGTAATAATTATCAATAGAGGTTAGAAAAAGAGAGCAATGAAGGGAGGAAGAGAGTGAGAGAGAGCGAAAGAGGTAGGGAAGAAAAAGAGAGAGAGATTGATAGATAGATAGATAGATAGATAGATAGATAGAAAGATAGATAGATAGATAGATAGATAGATAGATAGATAGACAGAGAGATAGAGAAAGAGAGAGAGAGAGAGAGAGAGAGAGAGAGAGAGAGAGAGAGAGAGAGAGAGAGAGAAGAGAGAGAGAGAGAGAAAGAGAGGAAAGAATGACAAACAGATAGAGATAGACAAACAGACAGATAGAAAGAAAGAAAAATAGATAGACAGATAGATAGAGAGAGAGAGAAAAAAAAAACACTCAAAGAAGATATCCTAGTCGCAATACACCCTCCTTCCCCCTCCTCCCCCTCCCCATCCCCCCTCTCGCCCCTCACCCCCGCCGTCAAGAACGCTGTCTTTGCAACATACGAATATCAAGACCAAGTGTATTTACCTTCTATTAACTTCATTTCTACCGCATTTAGTCAGTTCTATGGGACAGGGAACACGTCCATGTTACCATTTTGATTAATTTATATGCGTAAAAGTTTTTAATTATGTGTGTGTGTTGGGGGGGGGGGCAGGGAGGAGGGAGAAGGGTTGCTAGTTTGTGTTATATTTGTGTGTTATGTGGGTAGTTATCGGTATATTTATTTACAAGGACATATATGTACACGTGAAGGTATACTCTCTTTCCCTTTCTCTCTCTCTCTCTCTCTCTCTCTCTCTCTCTCTCTCTCTCTCTCTCTCTCTCTCTCTCTCTCTCTCTCTCTCTCTCTCTCTCTCTCTCTCTCTCCTCCCCCTCCCCCTCTCTCTCTCTCCTTCCCTTCTCTCCATTACTCCCCCTCCCCTTCTTCCCTCACCTCCTCTCCCTCTCCCTCCACCATCTCCACTCACCCACACCACACACACCCCACACTCTCCCACACCACACCCCCTAACACACACACACACACACACACACACACACACACACACACACACACACACACACCTACACACACACACACACCTACACACACACACACACACCTACACACACACACACCTACACACACACACACACACAGAGCCACGCACACGTACACCACTGCACATCTGTACACCAACCCCGAAGATACGAGAGCATACCAGTAATCAGAAGACACTGTGCCATTAATCTTAAGATATATTGCGTTTCAATTTACATAGTCTGCCATTGCTATGCTCACCATCAGGAAATGTATTGTTGGGGTTGCTGATGGTATTGGTGGGGGGTGTTTGTGGGGGTTGGGAGGTAGTGGGGATGGTGGAGGTTGGGGGTTTGAGTGGTGGGGGGGTGAATGGGGGTTTGAATAGGTTGGATGGGGGTTTGAGGGGGGGTTGAGTGGGGTGTGAATGGGTTGAGTGGGGGTTTGAATGGGGGAGGTTGAAGGGGGGTTGAGTGGGGATTGGGGGTTAGTGGGGTTAGGAGGTAGTGGGGGTCTGAATTGGGGTTGGTGTTTAGTGGGGGTAAAAAAACGGTTGGGGTTAATGTTATATTCGTTAAGACTTGTATGGTTGTTGTAATGATTGTGTGTGTGTGTGTGTGTGTGTGTGTGTGTGTGTGTGTGTGTGTGTGTGTGTGTGTGTGTGTGTGTGTGCGTGTGTGTGTGTGTGTGTGTGTGTGTGTGTGTGTGCGCGCGCGTGCGTATATATTTGTGTGACTGTTTGTATACGTATCTTTGCATTTGTCGTTTTGTTGGAATGTGAGCAATCTATTTGCAAGTCAACAAACAACCACAGCCCAACATCCACAACACAAACAACCAGTTAACAACCACATCCTAACGACCACAACACAAACAACCACTTAACAACCAGTCAACAACCACAACACCGTAATTAATCTCTCCTTATCACTTCCCCCTTTTCCTCTCGCATCTTTATCTACTTATTTGTTTTTCCCCTTTTATATATAATCTCTCTGGTAATGATTACAAATCAGACATTCCTCA
>NC_051389.1:56293471-56295971 GCF_015228065.2 Penaeus monodon | reverse complement strand
AACTGTTTTGCAAACAGAAAAAATACAAACAAAATAATACAAAGACACCCCCCAAAAAAAGAGAAAATAAAATATCACAAAGACACAAAAACAAATATTACATCCCCCCCCCCAAAAAAAAAGAAACGAAGAGAAGCAACAGACGAAAAAGACGAAATTGATGGTGAAAGAAAAATGCATGTCGTCCATCTTGCATTTAGATCGTACGAATAATGCATACAGATGATTATACCTGTTGGAATAAAGGATTATATGCAAAGCAATTTTTCAAAAGCTGACTCTTGGAATGAAAATCTGAAATATCTTTTTTTTTTTTCTATTTTTCTTTGTTGGTTTTCTTGTTTTTTTTTTATGTATATGTTGTTGTTGTTGATATATATTTTTTTGGGAGTTTCTTTGTTTCGTTTTTGGTATGTTTTGGTATGTTTTTTTATGTTTTTTGTTTTCTTTGTGGAATTATGTGTCCTTTTTTTGTTTTTGTTTTTGATTATTCCAATGTGTTTTGTGTTTGTTTTTGTTAAAAAGAAATGTTTGGTCGTGTGTTTGTTTGGGGAGGATGTGATCCTATGAATTCATCTGTTTGTTTGTTTACTTGTTTGTGTGTTTGTTTGCTTGTTTAATGCTATATCCCTCTGTGTGTTTGCAATATCGACATCTGTCTTTTATTTCATTTTGATATATTTATATAGTATTGTTTCGTAAAGTTATGTCATTCAAAAAGAAATAAATAATTTATGATATAGATAGCGACTATTGTATACTAAAAATAAATTATAAAAAGCTACTAGCAAAACGTATATGTATATGTGATTATGTATAGTAGCATAATGTGAAATATGTATATGAGTATGTATGTAGTATGATATATATATATATTATAATATATATATATATAATAATAATAATAATAATATATATATATGTATAATATGTATGTATATGTATGTATGTTGTATGTATGTATGTATGTTATATATGTATGTATATATGTATGTATATATGTATGTATATATGTATGTATATATGTATGTATATATGTTTGTATATATGTATGTATATATGTATGTATGTATGTATGTATGTATGTATGTATGTATGTATGTACGTACGTATGTATGTATACATGTATTTATGAAAATATGCCTATATGTATACATGATGCATGTTATAAACCTATGAATAAGACAATAGGACAATAACCCAGCCTTAAAAAAAAATTCAGAAGAAAAACACAAAATATTATCAGCATCAGAAGTCAGGACGGATAGCGGGAGAGGAAAGGGGGTGGAGGGGGAGGGGGAGGGGAGGCTATTGCAAATCTTGTTACTAGATGGCGTCCCCGTCAGAGGCTGGAACCACTCGATAGATGCAAGACAGCGCCAGTCGGGAATCTATTTTGTGATTCGGGGGGGGGGGGGACAAGATAGAAATATTCTTCACATTATTTCAAGTATGTTTCAAGATAAGGTTGAGGAATGGTGGCGTACGAGTTTAGTTTCGAAGTGAATGAGATGGTCGATTTGGTTTTTAAAAAAATATATAAGTTTGAGGCTGGAAGTAGTTCAAGCAAAGAAACGTTAATGGGACACGGGTAATTAACAGCGCCATCTATTGAGTGGACGCTGATATGTGGTGCAAAGGTCGATTGCGTGACTTAAATCTCATTGTTAAGGAGAGGAAAATAAAAACTGACGTAGAAAAAGGAAATTTGAAAATGCGAAATACATATATATAAAAAAACGGAAAAAACACAAAGACTTACAAGAAAAGAAAAGACAAAAAAAAAAAAAAAAAAAAAAAAAATCACCCGGGAAAAGGGGAAAAAAATGACAGGCACGGATCGGAACGCAAAAAAAAAGGATAAAAAGATGGGGAAAAAAGGAAAGAGGGAAACAGAAAGACGTGAAGAAGAGCATAAACGACACGACATTCACTAACGAGAGGACAAACAAAAAGAGAGGGAAGAATCCAGGCAAACATGGGCTAGATATGCCACGTTTCTTAGAGGCGAGGGAGGAGAGAGGGGAGAGGGAGAGGAGAGGAAAGGGAAGAAGGAGGGAAGAGGAGAGGAGAGGCGAGGGAGGAGAGAGAGGAGAGAGGAGAGGAGAGAGAAGGGAGGAAGGAGGGGAGAGCAGAGGCGAGGGAGGGAGGAGAGGAGAGGAAAAGAGAGGAAAGGAGAGGAAAGGAGAAAGGAAAGAGGAGAGAGAGGAGAGGAGTTGAGAAAGAAGGGGGATGAAGGAAAAGAGGGGAGAGAAGAGGGGAGAGGGGAGAGAGAGGTGGGGAAGGAGACAAGAGAAAGGGAGGAGGGAGGAGAGAGGAGAGAGAGAAGAGGAGGGAAAGGCGAGAAGGAGAGGGGAGAAAGAAGAGGAAGAGGGGAAAAAGGAGAAGGAAGAGAGGAGGGAGAGGAGAGGAAGGAGGGAGAGGAGAGGAAGCGGGGAGGGGAGAGGGAGGAGGGAGAGGATAGGAAAAGGGACAAGAAAAAGAGAAGAACGAAGAGGCG
>NC_051389.1:56266524-56276524 GCF_015228065.2 Penaeus monodon | reverse complement strand
AAGGGGGAAAGGAAAGGGAGTGGGGGAAAAGGGGAAAAAAAGGGGAAGAGGAAGGGGCCCGGAGAGAGAGAAGAGGAGGGAGAGAAGAGAGAGGGAGACGAGAGGGGGGGGAGGGGGAAAAGGGGGGGAAGAGGGTGAGGGGGGAGAGGAGGGGGGAGAGAGAGGAAGGGGAGGGGAAAAGAAAGGGAAGGGAAGAGGGGAAAAAGAGAAGAAGGGAGAGGGAGAGGGAGAGAGAGAGAAAAGAGGGGGGGGGAAGAGGAAGAGGGGGAGAGAAAAGAGGGGGAGAGGGGAGAGAGGGAAAGGGGAGGGGTGGGGGGGAAAAGAGAGAGAGAGGGAAAAGAGAGAGAGGAGAGAGGAGGGGGAGAGAGGAGGGGGGAAAGGGAAAAGAGAGGGAGAGAGAGAAGAGGGGAGGAGAGGGCGAGGGAGGAAAAGGGATGAAGGGGGAAAAGAGAGAGGGGAGGGAGAGGAGGAGGGGAGAGGAGGGGAGAGGGGAAAAAAAGGGGAGAAAAAGGGAGGGAGAGGGGAGAGGAGAGAGGAAAAAGGAGGTTAAAAGGAAAAGAAGAGAAAGGGGGGAAAAGGGATAAAGGGGAGAGCGAAAGGGAAGAAGAAAAGAGAAGAAAGGGGAGAGAGAAAGAGAAAGAGGGAGAGAGAGGGGGGAAAGGGAGAGAAAGAGGGAGGGAGGGAGAGAAAAGAAAGAGGGAGAGAGAGGGGGAAAGGGGAGGGAGGAGAGAAAAGGGGGGGGAGAGAGGGGAAAAGAGGGAGAGAGAGAGAAAAAGGGGAGAGGGGAGAGAGAAAGGGGAAGAGAGGAGAGAAAGAGGGGAGGGAGAGAGAGGGGAAAAGAGGGAGAGAGGGAGAGAAAGGGGGAAAGAGAGAGAAAAAAAAAGGGGGAGGGAGAGCGAAAAAGGGGGCAAGAGGAGGGGAGAAAAGGAGAAAAAGGAGGAGGGGAAAAAGGAGGGGAGGAGAGGGGAAAAAAAGGGAAAGAGAGAGAGAGAAAGAGGGAGAGGGGGAAAAGGGGAAAGAGGGAGAGAAAGAGGGGGGAAAGGGGAGGGAGAGAGAGGAAAAAAGGGGGCCGGGAGAGAGGGGAGAAAAAAGAGGGGGGAAAAAGAGGAGAGAAGAGGGAGGAGAAGACAAAAAAGGGGGATGGGGCGGGGGAGAGGGGAAAAAGGGGGGAAAAGAGAGAGAGAGGAAAGGGGGAGGGGAGAGAGGGGAAAAGGGGGAAAGGGAAAGAGGAAAGGAGAAAGGGGGGAAAGAGAAAGGGGAGAAAGAGAGAGAGAGAGGGAAAGAGGACGGGAGGGGAGGGAGAAAAAGGAAAGATTAGAAACAAAGAAAAGGGGAGGGAAAAAGGAGGGAAAGGGGAGAGAAAAGGGGGAAAGGGAAGGAAAAAAAGGGGAGAGAAAAGAAAAGGGGGGGAGGGAAGAAAGAAATTAAAGGAAAAGAAAAAGAAAAAAAAAAAAAAAACGGGGATGAGGGAAAAGAAAAAGGGAAAAAAAGGGGGAAAGGGAAGAAAGGGGAAAAAGGGGAAAAAAAAAAGGAAAGGAGGGGGGAAAAAAGGAAAAAGAGGAATAAAGGGGGAAAAAGAAAAAAGAAAAAAAATGGGGGAAAAAAAAATTTAAAAAGGGTTTGGTAAAAAAGAAAAAAAAGGGGGAAATGGTAAGGGTTATCATTAAAAAAAAAAAAAAAAGGGAAAGGGCAAATAAAAGCAAAGTGGGGGGATTTAAAATAAAAATTAAAGGAAAAAAAAGAGAAAAGAAATAATGTAAAAATAATAAAAATTTAATAATTAAAAATTAAAAATTTTAAAATTTTAAAAAAATTGTTAATTTTAAAAAATTGCAAATTTTTTGGAATTTAAACAAATAATAAGAAAAAAAAACAATGAAATAATAATTAATAATAAAAAAAAAAATTAAAATAATTATTAATAATAATAATCTAATTTTAATTTAATTTTTGGAAATTTAATAAATGAAAAAATTTTAAAAATTTTCCGACCCCTTCCTTTTTTCCCCTCTCTCTCCTTTTTTTTCCCCTCTCATTTTTTCCCCTTTTTTTTTTATCATTAATTTTTATTTTTAACTCCCCTTTCTCTCCCCTTTTCTACTTTTTTTCTCTCTTCTCTTTTCTCTCTCTCTCTTTTTCTTTTCTCTCTCTCTCTCTCTCTCTTTCTCTCTTTTCTCTCTCCCCCCTTATCTATCTATTATCTTTTTCCATTCCCCTTCTTTTTCCGAAAACTCTTCCTCTCTCCCCTCTTTTCCTCCCCCTTTTTCTCTTTTCTCTCTCTCCTCTCTCTCTTCTTCTCTCTTCTCTCTTCTCTCTCTCTCTCCCTCTCCTTTTCTCTCTCCCCTCTTTTTCCTTTTTCTTCTTCTTTTTCCCCCTCTCTTTTTCCCCTCTTTTTTCTCTCTTTTCCTCTCTCTCTCCTCTCCCCCCCCCTCTCTTTTCCTTTTCCCCTCTCTTCTCTTTCTTCTCTTTTCTGCTCTCTCTCCCTCTTTTCCCTCTTCTTCCCTCTCTTCTACTATTTCCTCTCTCTTCCTCTCCCCTCTCTTTCTCTCTCTCCCTTTATTTTCAAATCTCTCTCCCCCCCTCTCTTTTTCTCTTTTTCCTTTTTTCCCCTATTTTCCCTTTCCTCTCTTTTCTCCTCTCTCTCTCCCCCTCTCTCTCTCTCTTCTCTCTCTCCCCTCTCTCTCTCTCTCTCTACTCTTTCCTCCTCTCTCCCTCTCTCTCTCTTTCCCTCTCTCTCCCCTCTCTCCTTTCTCTCTTTTCTCTCTTTTTCTTTTCCCTCTCCCCTTCTTTTTTTTCCTCTCTTTTTTCTCTCTCTCTCTCTTCTCTCTCTCTCTCTCTCTCTCTCTCTTCTTTTTCTCTCTCTCTCCCTCTCTCTTCCCCCCTCTCTCCCTTCCCCCCCCCCCCCCCCCCCCCCTTTCCCTCTCTCCCCTTCTTTCCTTCTTTCTCTCTCTCTCTCTTTTTTTCTCTTCTCTCTTTTTTCTTTTTCCTCTTTTTCCTCTCTCTTCCCTTTCTCTCTCTCTCTCTTTTCTCTCCCTCTCTCTTCCTTCGTTTCCCTCTTCTCTTCTCTTCTCTCCTCTCTCCCTCTCTCTCTCTCTCTCTCTCTCTCTCTCTCTTTCTCTCTCTCCATCTCTCTTCCTTCTTTCCCTCTCCCTCTCTCTCTCTCTCTCTTCTCTCTTTTCTCTCTCTTCCTCTCTTTTTCTCTTTCTTCTCTCTCTCCTTTTCTCTCTCCCCTCTTTTCCCTCCTCTCTCTCTCTCTCTCTCTCTCTCTCTCTCACACTAAATCACTCACTCAAAAAAATCATCACTCGTCTTTTGTTGCCCGGGTCGTCTGTCTGTCTTTTCTTTTTGTCTGTCTTCTGTCTCTCTCCTCTCTTCTCTCTCCTTCTCTCTCCCTCTCCCCTTCCTTTCCCTTCTCTCCCTCTCTCTCCCCCTTCTCCAATCAGCCAAGCACCCATAGAAAGGACATCCCTGAATCTCCCCCTCATTACTTCTCTCTCTCGGCCCATTTATATCTACTCTCCCTCGCCCCTTCGTCTTCTCCTTCTTCTTCTTTTTGTTGTTGCTGTTGCTAATTATTATTGTTTTCTTCTTTTTTTTTGTTCTTCTCCCCATCGACCCCTCCCTCTACCCATCCCCCATCCCTCTCTCCACCCTTTTTTCCCGCCCCCACCCCCTTTTCTCCGTCCTTTCCTCCAACCCCTCCCCTCCCTCCCCCCCCCCCGCCCCCTCCTGTCCCCCCCCCCCCCCAAACCCCTTTCCCCCCCCTTCCCCTCCCCTCCCTCCCCCTCTCCCTCCATCCACCCTTTCCTCCCCTCCCTCCTCTCCCTCCCCCCTTTCCTCCCCTCCCCCTCCTCCCATCCTCCCTGCTCCCCCCCTCCCCCCCCCGTCCCCCCAAAAGGGACGGCCCAAATTGGAATGGGTTTCCGCGCCTCGTGTTCCCCCCATCGGGGAGGGACAAGCGATACCAAAGGAGTCAAATGGGGGGTTTTGGGGCCCGGGAGCCGCGCGTTCTCCACCTCTGTTGGACGTCTTGGGAGGGGAGGAGGGAAGCTGGAGGGGAGGGAAGGAGGGGAGGATGGGAGGGGGGGAGGGGTTTGGGGGTTTGGGAGGGGGGAAAGGGGGGGGAAGCGGAGGGGGGGGAAAGGGGAGGAGGGGAGGGGGTTTGGGGGGTTTGGTTGGGGAGGGGGAGGAAGCGGAGGGGGGGGGGAGGGGAGGGGGGAAAGGGGAGGGGAGGGAAGGAGGGGAGGAGGGGGGGGTTTTTGGGAGGGGGTTTGGGTGGTTTGGGGGAGGAGGGGGGAAAGTGGAGGGGGGGGAGGGGTGGAGGGGAGGAGGGGGGGGGGGGGGGGGTTTGGTGGTTGGGGGAGGAGGGAGGGAAGTGGGGGGAGGGGAGGGGGGGAGGGGAGGGGGGGGGGGGTTTGGTTTTGGGGGTTTGAGGGAGGAGGGGGGGAAAGGGGGGGAGGGGAGGGAGGGGGGGGGGGGGTGGGAGGTGGTTGGGGAGGAGGGGGGGGAGGTGGGGGGGGAAGGGGGGGGGAGGGGGGGAGGAGGGGGGGGGGGGTGGGGGGGGGTTGAGGGGGGGGGAGGGAAGTGGAGGGGGGGGGGGGGGGAGGAGGGGAGGGGGGGGGGAGGGGGGGGGAAAAGGGTGGAGGGGAGGAGGGGGGAAAGGGAGAGGGTTTGGTTTGGGCGCGGGGGAAAGGGGGGGGGGGAGGAGGGGAGGGGAGGGGGGAGGGGAGGGGGGGAGGGGGGGGGAAAGGGGGTTGGGGGAGGAGGGAGGGAAGTGGAGGGGAGGGGGGGGGAAGGGGAGGGGGGGGTTGGGGGGGGGGGGGTTGAGGGGGGAAAAGGGGGGAAGCTAGAGGGGAGGGGAGGGGAGGAGGGGTGGGGGGTTGGGAAAAGGGAGGGAGGGGTAAAGGGTAGGGGGGGGGAAAGGGGGGAAAAAGGGGAAAATTTGAGGGGGGGGGGAAGGGGTTTGGAAAAAGGATGGGGGGGGGGGAGGAGTGGGGGGGGTGGTTGGGGAGTGGGGGTCGGAAGGGGGGGGTTTGGGGGGTTTTGGGAGGAGGGTGGGGGGGGGGAAAGGAGGGAGGGAGGGTTTTAAAGGAAAGGGGAGGGGGGAAGGGTTTTGGGTTGTAGGGGAGGAGGGGAAAAGGGGGGAGGAAAAGGTCGGGGGGGGAAGGGGGAGGGGGATGGGGGGGAAAAGAGAAAAAAGTGAGGGGGAATGGGGTTTGGGGGATATAGGGGGAGGAGGCTTTTTTGGGGTGGGGGGGGAGGGGGAAATTTAAGAGATTTGACGGGGGTTTTAATGGGAGGAGGGGGTTTGTAGGGAGGAGGGGGGGAAGAGGGGGGGGGAAAAAGATAAAAAAAGGAGGAATAGCGAGTGGGGGAAATGGGGGGAATCTTGATGTGAGGTGGGGAAGGGTAGTTGGGGAAGGAGTGGGGAAGTGTGGGGAGAGATAAGGAAAAGTGGGTAAAGGGGTTGGGGGTGAAAGCTGAGGAGGGATGTAAAGAATGTTAATGATACGGAAGAATCGGGGAAGAGTGGGTTGTGCAGAAATTGGGGAGGAGGAAATTGGGGAGGAAGAAATTGGGGAGGAGGAAATTGGGGAGGAGGAAATTGGGGAGGAGGACATTGGGGAGGAGGACATTGGGGAGGAGGAAATTGGGGAGGAAGAAATTGGGGAGGAGGAAATTGGGGAGGAGGAAATTGGGGAGTAGGAAATTGGGGAGGAGGAAATTGGGGAGGAGGACATTGGGGAGGAGGAACTTGGGGAGGAGAAAATAGAGTGAGTTAAAGAGGGAATTAAGGATGCAAGAGTTAGAAGAGAGGAGGATGGAGTAGGGGTGATAAAGGAGGGGTGAAGTGAGAAGGGTGAAGAAAGGTGGGGAAGGTGGAGAGAGGAGAGGAAGAAAATGGGAGAAGAGGAAGATGGATGAAGAGGGAGGGTAGGAGAGAGGAAAGATGGAGGAGAAGAGAGAAAAGGAGGAGGAGAGAAAAGTAGAAAAGATGGAATTAGGAAAAGGAGAGTACTGGAAGGGTACTGGAAGATTAAAGGGAAGGGATAAGAGAAAACCAGAAATAAAGAGAGAAAGAAGGATGATTAGAATGAGAAGGACGCGATAGAAAGGAATAGAGAGAAGAAAGGAGAACGAGGATAAAGAAGAACAGTAAGAGTAAGAAGGAGGAGGAGGAGGAGGAGGAGGAGGAGGAGGAGAAGGAGAAGGAGGAGGAGGAGGAGGAGGAGAGGAAGAAGGAAGAGGAAGAGGAGAGGAAGAGGAGGAAAGAAGAGGAATGAAGAGGAAGATGAAGAGGAAGAGAAGAGGAAAAGAAGGAGGGGAAGAAGGAGGAATAAAGAGGGAATGAGAGGAAGAAGAAAAAAAACGACAAAAAGGGAAAAAAAGGGGGGGGGGGGAAGGGAAAGAAAAAAGAGAGAAATGAAAAGAAAAAGAAAAAGGAAAGGAAAAAAGAAAAAGAAAGAAAGAAAAAATAATAAGAAAACAGGAAATAAAAAGGAAGAAAGAAAAATACGACAGGATAGAAAAAAGAGATTGAAATCGACGAGATGGGATTAGGGGCGAGATTAAGAAAGGAAGAAAGGAAAAGGAAGAGAGAAGAAGAGAGAAACAAGTGGGCCACGAGCGTAGATGACTTTCCCCCCACCCCCCATCCCCCACCCCCCACAACCTCTTTCAGACCGTCCCTTTATCTCTTGTTCCCTTTTTCCCCTCCCCCACTTTTTTTTTTATTCTTCCCCCGTCCCTCCTCCCTCCCTTCCCCTCCCATTTTTTTTTATCCTTCCCCCGTCCCTCCTCCCTCCCTTCCCCTCCCTCCCTTCCCTCCTCCCTTTTTTTTCATTCTCCCCCCTCCCTTCCCCTCCCTCCCTTCCCCCCTCCTTTTTTTCTATTCTTCCCCTCCCCCCTCCCCCCCTTTTTGGTGACACCTCAATAGCTCTTCCTCCTTTGTGGTCGAGGCTGGTGTCAGGATTACTTTTTTTTCTTCTTTTCCTTTTTCTTTTTTCCTTTTTTTGGGTGGGGGTGGGGGTTGGGGTAAGGGGTGGGGGTGGGGGAAGGGGGGGGGTGGGGGTGGGGGAAGGGGATGGGCGTTGGGAGAAGGAGGGAAGGGGGTAAGGGGTAGAGGAGGGGTGTGGGAGGGAGGAGAGAAGGGGGGAGGGAGGAAGGGGTTAAGGGTAAGGAGTGGGGGAGGTGTGTTGGGGAGGGGGGGAAGGGTAAGGGGTGGAGGAGGGGTGTGGGAGGGAGGGGGAAGGGGAGAGAGAGAGAGGAAGAGAGAAGAAGAAACATTTAATAGTGATAAGAAATAAATAAAAAAACATATAAACTACTTTATAAAAGATGAATAGATTAATATACAATGAATAATGACAAAAAAAAAAAAATAGTTTCAAGTGACTAAATTGTTCCAAGCAGAAATTTTTTAGCGATAAAGATATCCATAATCATAATGATGATAATAATGATCATGTTAATAATTTTAATGATAAAAACAATACAACTAATCATGATCATTCTAGTGATTACGTTAGTAATAATAATAATAATGATAATGGTTATGATGATAATACTAGTGATAATGGTTATGATAATAATAATAGTGATAACTGTTATGATAATAATAATAGTGATAATGGCAGAATATCAATAACGATAATAACACCAACAAAAACAATAATAACAATAACGAAACACCCAGAGCGAACAAACACACAAAGAGAGAAAAGGATAAGAAAATACAAAAAAAAAAGACAATGAAGATGATAAGGAAAAGAATAACGTTTTCCCGAATAAAACTTTACTGCGAAAGACCTCGAGTTTCTCTGGCTAATGCGAACTTAAGAGTCCAGATTCGAGGCAGTAATAAAAAAAGAAAGATTTTTTTGAATATATTTTTCACTTGATTTAGTACATTTTCTTAAAATTTTAAGCTGATATACTCGTATCTGTATAAACATCCACGTTTCTATTGATATTATTATTATTATTATTATTATTATTATTATTATTATTATTATTATTATTATTATTATTATTATTATTATTATTATTATTATTATTATTATTATTATTATCACCTTCATTATCTTATTAAATCATCTTATTATTATTATTTTTAAGTCACTGTTATCTTCACTATCACCATCACATCTCTTCTGATCTGATATATAAACTATCCTTTATCAACGCCATCTTGCACGAAGATCTAAAAAAAAAAACACGACGTGGAAGAAAAACAAAAACAAAATATAGACAAAAAAACATCTCCATTTGTACAAAAACACGAGTCACTGTCTTTATTTTCTGTTTGTTTCCTGCAGAACAAGAGGGTAACTGGATTAATCTTAGAATAAACATTTATATGTTACTCTAACACGTCTTTACAACCTGTAAATGGAAGGTTTGGAGAAAGATGGAGGGAGGGAGGGAGGGAGAGAGAGAGAGAGAGAGAGAGAGAGAGAGAGAGAGAGAGAGAGAGAGAGAGAGAGAGAAGAGAGAGAGAGAGAGAGAGAGAGAGAGAGACAGACAGACAGACAGACAGACAGACAGACAGACAGACAGACAGACAGACAAGACAGAGACAGAGACAGAGACAGAGACAGAGACACATACAGACCTAGAAACAGACAAATTTACGCGTTAGTATATATATATATATATATATATATATATATATATATATATATATATATATATATATATATATATATATACATACATACATATATATACATATATACACACATAAATCAGCAGACAGAGAAAAGGAGACGCACACACACAAATGAACAAATAATCAGAAACACACACACACGCACTCACTAAAACAAAAAAAACAGACAGAGAGCAAACGAACAGAAGAAGGAAAAGATAATATATACCCAAGGACTGAACACATCTCCGGAGAAGGGAATAGGATAAGATTATATTTGCACGATATTATGCAAAGATGTTGCACAAGACGGTAGAACAACATTAGATTTTTAAGAAGGGTATGAGGTGAGGACGTTTTGATATTACCTGTATATAGAGAGAACATACAGGGTCAAATATTGGCGTTAAGAGGGAGTTATCATTTATGTGCTAATCTTATGTAATATGGGGGAGGTTGGATTCATTTTAATTTCTTGTTTTGTTGGTTTATAAGGTTGATAGAATAATTATATAAATGTAAAGGGTGATGGATGATGATGATAAGAATATGTTGGCGTTGAATTATATAAATGTAAAGGATGCTGAATAATGATGATAAGAATATGTTGGCGTTGTTGATAATAATGATGATGATTGTATTGGTGATAATACCATTGGTATTATTATTTCCATTGTTGTTGTTATCATTATTGTCATTATTATTATCGTTGTTATTTTTATTGATTTTATTATCATTATATTTTTTTCATCATCATTATCATCAATACTAATGATCTTATTCTCATCACTACTATGATTATCAATATATATCATTATCATTAAAGTCATTGTTATCTTCACTATCACCATCGCATCTCGTCTGATCTGATATATAAAGTATCCTTAATCATTTTTATTATTATCATTATCATTATTATTATTACTAATATTATCATTATTATTTATTATTATTATTATTATTATTATTATTATCATTATCATTATTATTCATTATTCATTATATTATATTTATTATTATTATTATTATTATTATTATTATTATAATATTATTATTTTTATTATTATTATTATTATATTATATATATTATTATATTATTATTATCAATATATCACATCAATACATACTATATATTATTACTATATCATATTATATCATCATCATTATTATCAATTATACATTAATATATTATATATTATTTTATTATATCATTATTATTATTATTTATTCATCATCATCATATCATCACATCTCACCATCACCATCACCATCACCATCATCATATCATCACATCATCACTCAATCACCATCACCATCACCATCACCTATCACCATCATATCATTCATCAC
>NC_051389.1:56254024-56261524 GCF_015228065.2 Penaeus monodon | reverse complement strand
TGCCAAACACGCAGTCGTATGAGATAATTTACTCTGTTTCGAATGTTTAATTGGCCGAGTAACCATCGAGTCTGCTTTTACACTGATTTAACAATCGCGTAATTTTCAAGTTGGGACAGAGCTGAACACAAAGGGTAGGGGGTAAGGGAGGGGGGGAGGGGAACAAAGGGGGAGGGGGTGGGAGAGTTGACACTGTGACAGCAGAGTTTTGTTGATGTTTGTCCATCGCTTTGACAACGTGACAATGGCGTTTTCTTTCGGATGGGTGAGTGACAGCTAAGTTGAAAACAGGAACGAGGTTAATGTAGATGTAGTTTTTTTTTTATAATAGTATTCATAGGGTATCTGGAGGTTTTAAATGTGAGTTCATGTGCGCGAGGTAGTTTGTGTGATTGTGTGCTGAGCGAGAGAGAGAGAGAGAGAGAGAGAGAGAGAGAGAGAGAGAGAGAGAGAGAGAGAGAGGAGAGAGCAGTGAGAAAGAGAGAAAAGAAAAAAAGAGAGAGGGTAAGAGAAAGGAGAAAGAGAGAGAAAGAGAAAAAGAGAGAGAAAGTGAGAGAAAGTGAGAGAAAGTGAGAGAAAGAGAGAGAAAGAGAGAAAGTGAGAGAGAGAGAAAGTGAGAGAATGAGAGAGACTGATTGATTGATTGACTAATAGATAATTAAGTAAATAGAATAACAGATAGATGTAAATACAGCCAGACTGCTATATATAGACAGAAAAGAAAGAAAAAGAAACGGATATTGAACGGGTATTTAAGTAAATGTGTTCGAGTGCAGGACGCAAACATCCACGTGTCTATGTGTGAAAGATCATGTACGTATTTCTATGTATACATGTGTGAAGATCATGTGCGTATTTTTATGTATATATGTGTGTGAAAGATCACGTACGTATTTTTTTGTATACTGTGTGAAAGATCATGTACGCATTTTTATGTATACATGTGTGAAAGTTCTTGTACGTATTTCTATGTATACATGCGTGAAAGATCATGCACGTATTTCTATGTAATCATGTCTCTTTTTGCCTGACTATGTGTGCGAGTGAAATGCATGGTATCACAGGGGATCGCAGCCAAAATTTCGAAAGTGCAAAGTACTATCATTTTTATGGTTCATGACACTGTAAAAGTTTGATCAATTAGTGGATTGTTGTTGATCAGGTTTGCAACACTTTTTACTGTTATCGTTTGTTTTAACTTTTCTTGTCTGCTTTGTTTTGTTTGTTTTGTTTTGTTTTGTTTGTTTATTTGTTTTGTTTTGTTTGTGTCCTTTTTTTTGTTTTGTATTTTCTTTCTTCTTTCTCTACCTATTTTCTTTCCATTTTCGAGGCTTCGGTTGGTTTTATGTATATATATATATTTTTTTTAGATTGTGTGTTCAATTTGTGTTTCGTTCTTTGTTATAGTTTTGGAACCATTTTTTTTTTCGAAATATGTAATTATGTGGAAAAGAATTTTTCATTTCATTTCTCGTTCTTTCTCCACCCCCCCCCCCCCTATGAATACATGTATATATATAGATAAACATACACATAAATAAACACACACATACGCACACACACACAAACACGCACAAACACACACAAACACGCACAAACACACACACAAACACACACACACACACACACACACACACACACACACACACACACACACACCCCTCCAACACATACACACACACAAACACACACAAACACCACCAACACACACACAACACACACACACACACACACACACACACACACACACACACACACACACACACACACACACACACACACACACTGACATCCATTTCCCCTTCTTTTTTTATCGCTGGATTGTCTAAAAAAGAAGAAAAATAAAACATTAAAGCTCGACAAAAAAACACAAAAAACGAAAAGATAAAAAAAAAAAAACGAAAAAACGACGTAGACACACTAATGCACTGAAATTGGTATTAATTTTTTCACTGTTACTTTCAAACGATATTTTTTGGGTCGTTATTTAGTCTGGGATATATATATATATATATGTATGTATATATATATAAAATATATAGTTTTATATATATATATATATATATATAATATATATATATATATTACACATACATGTGTGTGTGTGTGTGTGTGTGTGTGTGTGTGTGTGTGTGTGTGTGTGTGTGTGTGTGTGTGTGTGTGTTGTATGTATGTATGTATGTATACACCTTTTACTGTTATGCAAAATGAACACATAATAAATAATACAATATATAGGAGGAGGATTAGAACCCAAATAAAATAATTAGAACAAAAATCATAATAGTAATAATGGAAATAATGATTATGATGATGAAAATAATAATGACAATGCTAATAATATCTACTATTAATAATGATGATGATGATAATGAGCATGATAATGATTAAGATTAACAAAAACAAAAACGGGAGGATACAAGCCTTAAAAAAGGAAAATTGAATAAAAGAAATATAAAACCGACCACTAAATGAAGGAACAAAAGGAGATAACAGGAAAAAAAGATGATCCCACCGTAGTCATCAAAGATAATCGAAGGCCTAATTAATCGGGAGTCACTTACTGTAATGACCGTAACATCAGGACATCGCTCCTGATTGGCTGGCGTGTTGGTGACGTCATAGCTCTATTCTCTGAGTGTTGACTGTCTTTTGTTTTATTGTTTTTTTTCTCTCTCTCTCTTTCTCTCTCTTCTATTACAATCTTCAGTTGTATCTCCTTGTTCCTCTTGTTCGCCTTCTTCTCCTGTTACCGCTTCTATCGTTTTGATATCCTCATTAAGGCCTATCTGGTATCAAAATACCAATTAAACGTGACTAATCAGCAATTCAGGTAGTGAGCGTAAAGGGAATTTTAAAAGGCGAAATTATCTAGAATTATTCAAATGCGTGAAGTGGAACTATAAAGGTAGATAGATAGAGAGAAATAGGTGAACAGAGATAAAGTAAGGGGAAGAGAGGGAGCCTGGGGGAGAATGAGAGAGAGAGAGAGAGAGAGAGAGAGAGGAGAGAGAGAGGAGAGAGAGAGAGGGAGAGGAGAGAGAGAGAGAGAGAGAGGAGGGGGGGGGGGGAGAGAGAGAGAGAGAGAGAGGGGGGGGGGAGAGAGAAAACAGACATAATCAAACACAGTACTAAATGTCTCCTCTTCACAGATCTGACCTCGCTCACATAACCCAACACAAACACAATGTCTCTCTCCCACACACGAACACATATGACAGATTCGGACACAGCCACCGTCGCCGAGAATCGAAACGCTACACCAATGTTATCTAGTCCTTTTGGCCAACGTTAAAGAGCGCAGGGATTTCAGACAAGGATTCCTGAAGTCACACTTGGCCGGTTTCAGTGTAGCTGCGACAGCTTTCAGGGTCATAGGTCTGAAATCTCTAACAGGATGGGACTGAAGTGAGATTTGGAGGAAGTAAACAAGAGGGAATGATAGTTATTCTGAGAATTGTTATGATTCCAAGTAGGTTCGATGGGAATAAACAGAGCAGAAGTATAATATATTTTAGGAATAGGCAAGATTCCAAGTGGATTCAGCAGGAACAAACTGATCAAGAATTATACATATTTCAGGAATGATAACGATTCCAAGTGGACTCAGTAGGAACAAACAGAACAGGAATGACATGATGTTTTAGGGAATAATAAACATTCCAAGTAGATTCAGTAGTAATAAAACAGCTCAGGAGTAATGCATATTTTACGAATAATAAACTTTACAAGTAGGTCATTCATGGAGGGTTAGAGAGACATACGAGATCCCCTTATATACGAAGATTTCCGGAAGTAACACGAGGATTTTGAAGATGCCATAGGACCCCCCTAAAAAGAAAAGTAGATAGATAATTATAGATAATTATAGATAATTATAGATAAATAAAACAAATAGATGATAATAAATAGATAAAATAGATAAAAAAAAAATCTTGGTAGAAGGACCCCCACACCCTCAAAAAAGAAAAGAAAAAAAAGAAAACGGATTTTCTAGCGCATCGAGAAAACGGGTCAAATTAATTTCCCTGTGCTATGCTAAGAGAGGCTATGGAACTAAAGGAAGGGGAGTTATTTCGAGAGATTTTTGGACGAAATTGAAGTGTCTTTTACAAGAGAAGGTCGATGAGGATATGCTGGGTTCGACTGAGTGGGTCATGAGTTCGAGCGAGGGTTGTGGGGTATCATGAAGGGGTTAGTAGGGTTAGTGAGGGGTGTGAGGTTCGAGTAGGTTAGTGGTATCTGAGGGTTAGGAGACTCGAGTGAGGGAAGGTTTCCGAAGGGTTGAGGGTTTTGGAGTGAGGGTGTGAGGGTTCGAGTGAGGGTGTGAGGTTACGAGTGAGTGGTGTGAGGGTTCGAGTGATGGGTCATAAAAGAGTGAGGATGTGATGATTAGATTTGTAGAGGCCCAAAAGGAGGGTAGAAAGGGCTTGGTTCGAGTGGGTGTGAGGGTTCGAGTGAGGTCGTTGTAGGGTTACGGAGGGTTTGGTTGAGCGAGGGGTTATTCGAGGTTGTGAGGGGAGATTGTAGGTGTGAGAGGTTCGGGTTGGGGTGTGAGGGTTTGGAGGGGGAGGGTTGGGTGGGGGGGGGTGAGGTTCGATTGAGGGGTGTAAGGGTTCGAGTGAGGGGAGGGTGAGGAGGGGGGTCAGGTCTTTCAGGTTAGATGAGATTGTTTTTTTTTTCTTTTCTTTTCTTTCTTTCTTTTACAGGTTCTTATTTTTTTCAGGTATTTGTGAGTCTTTGGATTTTTTTTTTTGAGGGGGGGGGGGTCAGGTCTTTGTGGTTTTTGGTCTTCAGGTCTTCCGGGTCTCTTAGATTTTCAGGTCTTCAGGTCTTTCGTGTGTGTGTGTGTGTGTGTGTGTGTGTGTGTGTGTGTGTGTGTGTGTGTGTGTGTGTGTATGCGCGTTCGTGAGTGCTTGTATGTGTGTGTGTACGTTTGTTTTAGTGTAAGTGAATCTGTGTGTACGCGTGTTTGTGTCTGTGTGAATCCATGTTTATGCGTGCGTTTGTAAGTGTATGAATCCATGTATGTGCGTGCGTCTGATTGCATGCGAGTCCGTTTGTGTGTACGAAACGACCATTGGCACACGTGGCAAGCAGCTGGAGGCATCAACCACAACATGCAGTCATTCCTTCCTCTCTTTAGACCCCTTCATGTTCTCGATTTCCCTCATAAATTCTCCATCCCTCCGCCCGGTCCCCGCTCCTCCATCTCTCCCTCCTTCCCTCCTTTCCTCCTTCACTCCCTCCGTTATCCGTTCATCCCCCAGATCCCTTTTTAATCGTCTGTTATCATTCCTTCCGTTCGCCGTCCCTCCCTCCTCCTTCCTATCAGCTCCTTCCTCCCTCATCCATTCATTCCTCCGCCATCTCTCGCCCTTCCTCCACCGTCTTTCCACCATTCCTCCACCATTCCTCACTCCCTCCGCCATCCCTCCAACATCACTCCCTCCCTACGCCATCTCTCCGCCAATCTCTGCAGAATCCATCCCTCTCTCCTCCATCCCTTCCCCCTGTCTCCCTCTTTCCGCCATCCCCCACCATTCCTCCACAATTCCTCCACCATTCCACCACCATTCCTCCACCACCATTCCTCCACCACCATTCCTCCACCACCATTCCTCCTCCACCATTCCTCCACCACCATTCCTCCACCACCATTCCTCCTCCACCATTCCTCCACCACCATTCCTCCACCACCATTCCTCCCCACCATTCCTCCATCACCATTCCTCCACCACCATTCCTCCACCACCATTCCTCCACCACCATTCCTCCACCACCATTCCTCCACCACCATTCCTCCACCACCATTCCTCCACCACCATTCCTCCTCCACCATTCCTCCTCCACCATTCCTCCACCACCATTCCTCCACCACCATTCCTCCTCCACCATTCCTCCACCACCATTCCTCCACCACCATTCCTCCTCCACCATTCCTCCACCACCATTCCTCCATCATTCCTCCACCACCATTCCTCCACAATTCCTCCATCACCATTCCTCCACCATTCCTCCACCATTCCTCCACCACCATTCCTCCACCACCATTCCTCCACCACCATTCCTCCACCACCATTCCTCCACCACCATTCCTCCACCACCATTCCTCCTCCACCACCACCCCTTTCACAAGTCCATCTTCATTTCCACCGAGTTAACATCTTCATCTCTCGCGGCCGTGGAAGTGATTCTGGGCACAAACCAAGCCTCAAATATTCCTTAAAATTTTCTCTTTACTGGGGCATCAAGGTACAAGAAGGGGGGGGAGGGAGGAGGGGAGGAGAGGGGAGGAGACGGCGACTCTCCATGAGTCTCTTGTCCCCCCTCCCCCCTCTCTCCCACCTCCTCCTTCCCCCCAATCTTTATTTTTCTTGACACTTTTCCTTCTCTCTCCATTACACTTCATTTCTCTCTCTCTCTTTCTTTCTCGCTCTTATCGATCTCTCTCTCTCTCTCTCTCTCTCTCTCTCTCTGTCTCTCTCTCTCTCTCTCTCTCTCTCTCTCTCTCTCTCCTCTCCTCTCTCTCTCTCTCTCTTTCTCTCTCTCTCTCTCTCTCTCTCTCTCTCTCTCTCTCTCTCTCTCTCTCTCTCTCTCTCTCTCTCTCTCTCTCTCTCTCTCTCTCTCTCTCTCTCTCTCTCTCTCTCTCTCTCTCTCTCTCTCTCTCTCTCTCTCTCTCTCCCTCTCTCTCTCCCCCCCCCCCTCTCTCTCTCTCTCTCTTCACCTCTAGCTCTCCGTTCTCTCTCTCTTCTCTCTCTTCTCCTCATCCTCTCTCATTCATCTCTCTCTCTTTTCTTTGTCAGGGAAAAAGAAGAAAAAAATATAGATATTCCTCTTTTTCTTCTTTTCCCCAACGCTCAGCCAAAAGAGAGAGCAAAAGAAGACAAGAGTGACAAAGAAGAAAGAGAGAAAAGGAGAGAGAGGATAATATATATATATGTATATATATATATATTTTTTTTTTCCCTTCAATACGAAGACGAAGACGAATAATAATAATAAGACGAATACTGTAAAAAAAAAAAAAAAAAAAAAATTGATGAAGAAATCCAGGAACGCATAGAAAACGAGAACCAGACCCGACGAGAGGGGGGACTCAAGCCGGTGTCATGGCGTGATGGGTGTCTGTTGGCCCCGAGGGTGTCAAAGTGGTATGATTTCCACCCCAATGGCCCGAGTGACATCCAGGCGAGTGAGGAATAAGAGGGGAAAAAAAGAGAAGGAAAAAAATTGTAGGGTGGGGCTGGAAGAGGAGGGAGGAGGAAGGGAGGGAGGAGGAAGGGAGGGAAGAAGGGGAGAAGGGGAAGTGGGAAAAAATATGATGGAAGGAGGAAAAAATGGGTGCAGAAGAAGGAGTAAAGAAGAAAGAGGAAGGAAGAAGGAGGGGGGTTAACGATTAAGAAAGAAGAATGAGGGAAGAAGGTAGAGACGAAAGGGGAGGGGAAGGGAAGAAGATAAAGAGGAGAAGGAAGAGGAAGGGAAAGAAATAGAGAAGAG